>NW_027310140.1:132572-195195 GCF_047496795.1 Chiloscyllium punctatum
AATATACATTAATGATATAGAAAATGGTATTAGCAATAACATTAGTAAATTTACTAATGATACTAAGCTGGGTGGCAGAGTGAAATGTGAGGACGATGTTAGGAGATTACAGGGTGACCTGGACAGGTTAGGTGAGTGGGCAGATGCAGTTTAATGTGGATAAATGTATGGTTATCCACTTTGGTGGCAAGAACAGGAAGGCAGATTACTACCTCAATGGTATCAAATTAGGTAAAGGGGCAGTACAGAGAGATCTGGGTGTTCTTGTCCACCAGTCAATGAAGGTAAACATGCAGGTACAGCAGGTAGTGAAGAAGGCTAATAGCATGCTGGCCTTCATAACAAGAGGGATTGAGTATAGAAGCAAAGAGGCTCTTCTGCAGCTGTACAGGGTCCTGGTGAGACCACACCTGGAGTACTGTGTGCAGTTCTGGTCTCCAAATTTGAGGAAAGACATTCTGGCTATTGAGGGAGTGCAGCGTAGGTTCACGAGGTCAATTCCTGGAATGGCGGGATTGCCTTACACGGAAAGACTGAAGCGACTGGGCTTGTATACCCTTGAGTTTAGAAGACTGAGAGGGGATCTGATTGAGACGTATAAGATTATGAAAGGATTGGACACTCTCGGCAGCAGGAAACATATTTCCGCTGATGGGGGAGTGCCGAACCAGAGGACACAGCTTAAAGATACGGGGTAGACCATTTAGGACAGAGATGAGGAGAAACTTCTTCACCCAGAGAGTGGTGGCTGTGTGGAATGCTCTGCCCCAGAGGGCAGTGGAGGCCCAGTCTCTGGATTCATTTAAGAAAGAGTTGGATAGAGCTCTCAAGGATAGTGGAATCAAGGATTATGGAGATAAGGCAGGAACAGGATACTGATTGGGAATGATCAGCCATGATCATATTGAATGGTGGTGCAGGCTCAAAGGGCTGAATGGCCTCCTCCTGCACCTATTGTCTATTGACCTCCAGTCACAAGAGGGCGCACTGCAGGGCAGGGAATGAATCCTATGTAAACAGGTCACGCTGCCATTCTGACCTCCAGCCACGAGGGGGCTCTGCAGGGCAGGGAATGAATCCTATGTAAACAGGTCACGTTGCCATCCTGACCTCCAGCCACGAGGGCGCACTGCAGGGCAGTGAATGAATCCATATGTAAACAGGTCACGCTGCCATTCTGACCTCCAGCCACAAGGGCGCACTGCATGGCAGGGAATGAATCCTATGTAAACAGGTCACGCTGCCATCCTGACCTCCAGCCACGAGGGCGCACTGCAGGGCAGGGAATGAATCCTATGTAAACAGGTCACGCTGCCATTCTGACCTCCAGCCACGAGGGCGCACTGCAGAGCAGGGAATGAATCCTATGTAAACAGGTCACGCTGCCATTCTGACCTCCAGCCACGAGGGCGCACTGCAGGGCAGGGAATGAATCCTATGTAAACAGGTCACGCTGCCATCCTGACCTCCAGCCACGAGGGCGCACTGCAGGGCAGGGAATGAAGCCTATGTAAACAGGTCACGCTGCCATTCTGACCTCCAGCCACGAGGGGGCTCTGCAGGGCAGTGAATGAATCCTATGTGAACAGGGCAGGCTGCCATTCTGCCCTCCAGCCACGAGGGCGCACTGCAGGGCAGGGAATGAATCCTATGTAAACAGGTCACGCTGCCATCCTGACCTCCAGCCACGAGGGCGCACTGCAGGGCAGGGAATGAATCCTATGTAAACAGGGCAGGCTGCCATTCTGGCCTCCAGCCACGAGGGGTCGCTGCCAGTGCTCCCTGTGGCCAGGTCGACACCTTTGCTCCAATGTGACAACATCCTCTCACTTGTCGCTACTCAAGGTCTGCAGGTACAATCACGACAGTGGAACGGTTCAGGGAGGAGGGGAGGTTCAGAACGATATCGGCCAAGGGCCAGGCAAATGGGAACCGAGTTAATCTGGGGGAAACCTGCGTCGGCATGGGCGAGGAACTGGATGGAAGGGTCGGCTTCCCCGAACAAACAGAGGGAGGGACTGCCTTCCAGAAGATCCACACTCCACGGGGAGACTCCAAATCCAGCAGGTTCTATCGAGTAGCGCAGGGAATGGGGAAGTGGACGAACAGAGAACGTTCCAGCGCGTTACAGGCTCTCCGACGTGGCACTGACCCGCGGAACCAATCTGAAGCCCATCTCTCCAGCCACGACCCCATTACCTTCCATACGTTTATCCAATGGGAGGAAGGGAGGACTGCAGACGCTGGAGATCAGGGTCGAGAGTGTGTGTGTGTGTTGCTGGAAAAGCACAGCAGGTCAGGCAGCCCCCCAGGAGAATCAACCTTTCGGGCATAAGCCCTTCATCAGGAAGGAGGCTTGTGGGTCAGGGGGGAGGCTAGAGATAAATGGGAGGGGTGTGGGGTTGGTGCGGGGGGGGGGCTGGATTGGGTGGATGAAGGTGAGGGAGGTGATAGGTCAGAGTGATGGACAGGTCAGGAGGGGCGGTGCTGAGTTGGAGGCTGGGATAATGGGGGGGGGGGGGGCGGGGAGGGAGGAAATGCCCAAAACGTCGACTCCCGTTCCTCGGATGCTGCCTGACCTGCTGTGTTTTTCCAGCGCCACGCACTCTCGACGTCTGTCTATCCCATGCCCCTTAACGTTGGCGAGTCTGCTCCTGTTGCGGGCAGCGTGTTCCACGCCCCCTCCTACTCTCGGAGTAAAGAAACTCCCTTCGACATCGGTCAATTAGTGTTAAACTTGAGGGATGATAGATATGTCCCCTCTTGATTTGGAGGTGCCGGTTTTGGACTGGGGCGTACAAAGTTAAAGATCACAGAACGCCAGGTTATAGTCCAACAGGTTTATTTGGAAGCACCAGCTTTTGGAGCGATGTTCCTTCGTCAGGTATAAGATCGTAAGATGCAGAATTATAGATCTCGTATTCCACAACCACCTGACGAAGGAGCGGCGCTCCAAAAGCTGCTGCTTCCAAATAAACCTGTTGGACGAGAATCTATAACGGTTGTGCGATTTTTAACGGTGTCCCCTCGTGCTAGCCATCACCATCTGAGGGAAAAGGCTCTCCCCTGTCCACCTCTGGCTATCTTAGATGTCCCAGTTAAGTCACCTCTCCGGACAATTTTGTCTTACAGAGCAAACTGCGGTCCAGTGGACACTGCCCTCACTGCAAAGCCAACCCCAGGATTTCACGTTCGCACATCGGTGATGCGAGAGAGGGGCCTGACCCCCCCCCTCTGACAATGCAGCACTCCCTCCGAGCGGGAATAGGGCAGGCCTGATCGACGGTCTCTTCTCTGGGAGCTCTCTCGGAACGACTGTGCTGTCACTGAAACGTCAGGCTGGGGTCTCAGCGCAGCCAGGTGTGGAACAGCACAAGCACAGGCCGTTCAGCCCCGTTCGCCTCTGCAAGCTCTTTGAGAGATCCCGCCAAACCATGCCTTGGGGTGCGGCATCACCCCAAGCTGTGCTATTTCAGTTTCGCAAGCGTTCCACCTCCTGGCATGAGCTTACATTCAATCTTAATTTCTCTTCTCTTATCAACAGGAAGGGCTCAGAGGAATATGGGCCAAGTGCTGGCAAATGGGACTGGATTAATTTAGGATATCTGGGTCAGCACAGATAGGTTGGACCGAAGGGTCTGCTTCTGCGCTGTACAGCTCTATGACCCTGTAACTGGGCTCGTTATCGAATCCTGTACTATACCTGGTCCCTGGGAGTGTGTGATGGGGGACAGTGTAGAGGGAGCTTTACTCTGTATCTAACCCCCTGTCCCTGGGAGTGTGTGATGGGGGACAGTGTAGAGGGAGCTTTACTCTGTATCTAACCCCTGGTCCCTGGGAGTGTGTGATGGGGGACAGTGTAGAGGGAGCTTTACTCTGTATCTAACCCCCTGTCCCTGGGAGTGTGTGATGGGGGACAGTGTAGAGGGAGCTTTACTCTGTATCTAACCCCCTGTCCCTGGGAGTGTGTGATGGGGGACAGTGTAGAGGGAGCTTTACTCTGTATCTAACCCCCTGTCCCTGGGAGTGTATGATGGGGGACAGTGTACAAGTAGCTTTACTCTGTATCTAACCCCAGTCCCTGGGAGAGGGGGGGACAGTGTAGAGGAAGCTTTACTCTGTATCTCACCCCCTGTCCCTGGGAGTGGGGGGACAGTGTAGAGGGAGCTTTACTCTGTATCTAACCCCCTGTCTCTGGGAATGTTTGGTGGGGGGGGGGGGGGGGGGGGAAACAGTGCAGACAAAAGACAATAGACATTAGGTGCGGGAGTAGGCCAATCAGCCCTTCGAGAGCCTGCACCGCCATTCAATGTGATCATGCCTGATCATCCTTAATCAGTATCCTCTTCCTGCCTTATCTCCATAATCCTTGATTCCACTATCCTTGAGAGCTCTATCCAACTCTTTCTTAAGTGAATCCAGAGACTGGGCCTCCACTGCCCTCTGGGGCAGAGCATTCCACACAGCCACCACTCTCTGGGTGAAGAAGTTTCTCCCCATCTCTGTCCTAAATGGTCTACCACGTATTTTTAAGCTGTGTCCTCTGGTTTGGCACTCACCCATCAGCGGAAACATGTTTCCTGCCGCCAGAGTGTCCAATCCTTTGATAATCTTATATGTCTCAATCAGATCCCCTCTCAGTCTTCTACACTCAAGGGTATACAAGCCCAGTCGCTCCAGTCTTTCAGTGTAAGGAAATCCCGCCATTCCAGGAATTGACCTCGTGAACCTACGCTGTACTCCCTCAATAGCCAGAATGTCTTTCCTCAAATTTGGAGACCAGAACTGCACACAGTACTCCAGGTGTGGTCTCACCAGGGCCCTGTACAGCTGCAGAAGCACCTCTTTGCTTCTATACTCAATCCCTCTTGTTATGAAGGCCAGCATGCTATTAGCCCTCTTCACTACCTGCTGTACCTGCATGCTTACCTTCATTGACTGGTGTACAAGAACACCCAGATCTCTCTGTACTGCCCCTTTACCTAAATTGATTCCATTTAGGTCGTAATCTGCCTTCCTGTTCTTGCCACCAAAGTGGATAACCATCCATTTATCCACATTAAACTGCATCTGCCATGCATCTGTCCACTCACCTAACCTGTCCAGGTCACCCTGTAATCTCCTAACATCCTCCTCACATTTCACCCTGCCACCCAGCTTAGTATCATCAGCAAATTTGCCAGTGTTATTACTAATACCATCTTCTATATCATTAACGTATATTGTAAAAAGCTGCGGGTCCCAGCACTGATCCCTGCGGTACCCCACTGGTCACTGCCTGCCACTTCTGAAATGGAGCCGTTTATCACTACTCTTTGCTTCCTATCAGCCAACCAACTTTCAATCCAAGTTAGTACTTTGCCCCCAATACCATGTGCCCTAATTTTACTCACTAACCTCCTATGTGGGACTTTATCAAAAGCTTTCTGAAAGTCCAGGTACACTACATCTACTGGATCTCCCTTGTCCATCTTCAGAGTTACATCCTCAAAAAATTCCAGAAGATTAGTCAAGCATGATTTCCCCTTCATAAATCCATGCTGACTCTGACCTATCCTGTTACTATTATTCAGATGTGCCGTAATTTCATCCTTTATAATAGACTCCAGCATCATTCCCGCCACTGAGGTCAGACTAATTGGTCTATAATTTCCTGCTTTCTCTCTCGCTCCTTTCTTAAAGTGGTACAACATTAGCCACCCTCCAATCCGCAGGAACTGATCCCGAATCTGTCGAACTCTGGAGATGGAGCTTTACTCTATATCTAACCCCTGGTCCCTGGAGTGGGGGACAGTGTACAGGGAGCTTTGCTCTGTATCTAACCCCCTGTCCCTGGAAGTGGGGGAAACAGTGTAGAGGGAGCTTTACTCTGTATCTAACCCCCTGTCCCTGAGAGTGGGGGGACAGTGTAGAGGGAGCTTTACTCTGTATCTAACCCCCTGTCCCTGGGAGTGGGGGACGGTGTAGAGGGAGCTTTACTCTGTATCTAACCCCGTGCTGTCCCTGGGAGTGGGGGGACAGTGTACAGGGAGCTTTGCTCTGTATCTAACCCCCTGTCCCTGGGAGTGGGGGGGGCAGTGCAGAGGAAGCTTTACTCTGCATCTAACCCCCTGTCCCTGGGAGTGGGGGACGGTGTAGAGGGAGCTTTACTCTGTATCTAACCCCCCTGTCCCTGGGAGTGGGGGGACAGTGTAGAGGGAGCTTTACTCTGTATCTAACCCCCTGTCCCTGGGAGTGGGGGAAACAGTGTAGAGGGAGCTTTACTCTGTATCTAACCCCCTGTCCCTGGGAGTGGGGGAAACAGTGTAGAGGGAGCTTTACTCTGTATCTAACCCCCTGTCCCTGAGAGTGGGGGGACAGTGTAGAGGGAGCTTTACTCTGTATCTAACCCCCCTGTCCCTGGGAGTGGGGGACAGTGTAGAGAGAGCTTTACTCTGTATCTAACCCCCTGTCCCTGGGAGTGGGGGAAACAGTGTAGAGGCAGCTTTACTCTGTATCTAACCCCCTGTCCCTGGGAGTGGGGGAAACAGTGTAGAGGGAGCTTTACTCTGTATCTAACCCCCTGTCCCTGAGAGTGGGGGGACAGTGTAGAGGGAGCTTTACTCTGTATCTAACCCCCCTGTCCCTGGGAGTGGGGGACAGTGTAGAGAGAGCTTTACTCTGTATCTAACCCCCTGACCCTGGGAGTGGGGGGACGGTGTAGAGGGAGCTTTACTCTGTATCTAACCCCCTGTCCCTGGGAGTGGGGGGACAGTGTAGAGGGAGCTTTACTCTGTATCTAACCCCCTGTCCCTGGGAGTGGGGGAAACAGTGTAGAGGGAGCTTTACTCTGTATCTAACCCCCTGTCCCTGGGAGTGGGGGACGGTGTAGAGGGAGCTTTACTCTGTATCTAACCCCCTGTCCCTGGGAGTGGGGGGACAGTGTAGAGGGAGCTGAAGAGTTGGGAGTGTTTTGCATTCACTTGATGTTCTGTTTAAAAGGGTAGAGTTAGGTTTTGATGAATACCCCCCACCCCCACCATATGCTGTACCTGTCCACAGCCATAGTGGAGAAAAGAATAAATGACGGCTAAAAATTAAATCCTACCCCCCCCCCATGCCCATCCCTTTAATGCCAAGCATTAACCACGTGGCCTCTCGTCCTGAGTGACAGCCGTCTTTACCAATCAACTCTGCAGCTGGTCCAGTGGGCGGGGACCTAAGCTATTGGACAATCCACCGTAAGCCCACCCAATCCCCTATGACGAGGGACAGGACCAATGGGCTACAGAGGATCGTCTGACGGACAGCGGCTTCGGCCAACCAACGGCGACCTCACGACGCCCTCGGCCCCCATTGAAGGGAAAGCCCGGATTGACGTGCCACCTGGCCAATCCGCCCGCCCCGCCGCCCTGATTGATGACGCCTCTGACCAATGGGGAGCGATGTGGGCGAGGCCGCCGGGCAACCCACCCGACCAGCAGGAGAATGGCGCCGACCGTCGCCAGATAGTTGGTCTGGTAGTAGAGCAGATTGTTGATCACCCGGTTGTTCCAGCGCAGCGGGTCCTTCAGGTCGGGCAAGCTGAAGCGGGCCGAGCCGCAGACGAAGTCGTCGAGCGTGCGCAGCGGCGGCAGCTGCACCTCGGAGCTGGGTGCCATGGCTTGGAGGGAGCGGCCGCCGCGTCTGACCGCCTGACAGCTCCCGCCACCGCGCATGCGTGCCTCCCCGGGGGGCGGGGGGGGCCCTCGTGGTGGGCAGGGTGGCAGACGCGCGCATGTGCACAGCCGGCTCTGCTGCCGGTTCGCCTTAACTGCGCCTGCGCGATCGCCGGCTTTGTTGGCGCGCATGTGCACGCCCGGCACCCCCCCTCCCCTCCTTGACCGAGACTCGGCTTACGGGTGTTGCGGACTTTTGCGGATGATGTCCGCGGCGCGCATGTGTACTCACGGCACGTCCCTGTTCTCCGCCACTGCGCATGTGTAGATGCAAGTTCCCTTGGCGGCGCGGCGGAAGCACGCATGTGCATACCCGGCATTTCGTCCCTTTGCCGTCACTGCGCCGGCGTGGCTGCCGTCTCCTGACATGTGGCGGCAACACGCATGTGCGCACCCGGCTGTTCGCCTCCTTTGCCATCACTGCGCCGGCGTGGCTGCCGGCTCCTGCCGTGTGGCGGCAACACGCATGTGCGCACCCGGCATTTGGTCCCCTTGCCGTCACCGTGGCTGCTGGCTCGTGGCGTTGTGAGGCGGCATCACGCATGTGCACACCCGGCTGTTCGCCTCCTTTGCCGTCAGTGCGCCTGCGGGGTTGCCGGCACCTTTTGTCTCATGGTAATGAAGTGGGTCCAACCAGCATGAGGCAAGAGGGAGGAACATGCATGAGGCAACATGCATGCAAACTTGGTCTCTACCCCTCACCTTGCAAAACACTCTCTCCAACTATCAACATTGCCTTGCAAGAGAGCTGGGAGTGAGAGGAGGAGAAACCTCTTTGCCCAGAAAGTTGTTAGGATTTGCAATATGTCTAGTTTGTTCAAAATCCCACACCACCAGGTCATCGTCCAACAGGTTTAACTGGAAGCACTAGCTTCCGGAGCGCTGCCCCTTCATCAGGTGGTAGACAGGAGCGAGCGACGCTCCCGAAAGCTGGTGTGCTTCCGATTCAACCTGTTGGACTTTTCACTGGCGTGGTGCGACTTCTAAACTTTGTATACACCCCAGTCCGTCCCCCAAATCACAGCTTCGTTTGGAAAATGAGGAACTGTGAAGGGGCCACAGAGAGGGGAATGGAGAATGGGACGGACTGACTGGGTGGGCCGAATGGCTCGTGGTACAGGACGTTTGGTGAGGCCGCACTTTTGGAGCATTGTGTTCGGTTTTGGTCACCTTGCCACGGGAAGGATGTTACGAAACTGGAAAGAAATTTACAAGGGGGTTGTCAGGACTCGGGAGAGGTTGGGCCAACTAGGACTTTTTCTTTCCCCAGGGTTGGGGAATCAAGGACTTAGGGCATCAGTTTAAGGTGAGGGGGAAAGAGTAGAAGGGAACCTGAAGGGCAATTTTTTTTTCTCTGCTACCTCACGGCACCAGGGTCCCAGGTTCGATTCCAGCCTCGGGCGACTGTGTGGAGTTTGCGCATTCTGCCCGTGTCTGCGTGGGTTTCCTCTGGGTGCACTGGTTTCCTCCCACAGTGGAGGTTAGGTGGATTGGCCGTGCTAAATTGTCCAAAACATGAGGTGCATTAGTCAGAGGGAAATGAGTCTAGGGGAGTCGTTACTCTTCGGAGGGTCGGTGTGGATTTGTTGGGCCGAAGGGCCTGTTTCCACACTGTAGGGAATCTAGTCTAATCTCGTATGGAATGAGCTGCCAGTGGAAGTGGTACATAAGCAACTTTGAAGGCAGTTGGACAAATACACGGACAGGAAAGGACGTGGGCCAAGTGTAAGGAAATGGGGTCAGCCTGGGCGGACATTTTGGGGCCAGTTTGGGCCGAAGGCCCTGTGTCTCTGTGCTGTAGGTCTCTATGGCTTCCTTCTGGAAAATTCTCCGATCGTGAAATGGCCAGCAGGTGATAGTACAAGAGGAGGCTACTGTGCTCCTTCTGTTCACACTCCCCGGAACAGATTACTCTCTGTGCGAAGCAATCACGTTTCCCCCACCCCGTGTCAGTGTGGGTTTTCTCCCAGAGACCAAGGACGTGCAGGACTGGCCCCGGGGAAAAGCAGGGTCCTCGGGTGGCGTTGGGCCTGGACAGGATGTTCTCTGGCAGGTGGGGATGGACAGAATGGGGCAGGTGGGGATGGGCAGAATGGCCTGCCCCTTCTCCCTCAGGATCCTACGGCTGCGGAAAGCTGCAATCCTCGTGGCCAGTCGAAGGCTTTGCCTTTTGTTCTTTGACGCACCCAGCAGCACCCCCCTCCCAATCTGCGGCCTGCTACCCGCATCCGCTGCCCACCCTGTTACCACGGAAACAGGGGAGTGGGCAACTGAAGGATGGCACGAGGCAGCACTGGGTTGGACGGAGGGCAGTGTGATGAGTGACAGTGACAGGGCAGCACTGCTGCCTCACGGTGCCAGGGACCCAGGTTCATTCCTACCCTTGGGCGACTGTCTGTGTTGAGTATGAACATTCTCCCCGTGTCTGCGATGGTTTCCTCCGGGTGCTCCGGTTTCCTCCCACAGTCACAAAGATGTGCAGGTTAGGGTGGATCGGCCGTGCTAAATTGTCCCCGTAGTGCCCAGGGATGTGCGGGTTAGGGTGGATTGGCCCGTGCTAAATTGTCCCCGTAGTGCCCAGGGATGTGCGGGTTAGGGTGGATTGGCCGTGCTAAATTGTCCCCGTAGTGTCCAGGGATGTGCGGGTTAGGGTGGATTGGCCGTGCTAAATTGTCCCCGTAGTGCCCAGGGATGTGCGGGTTAGGGTGGATTGGCCGTGCTAAATTGTCCCCGTAGTGCCCAGGGATGTGCAGGTTAGGGTGGATTCAAATTGTCCCCGTAGTGTTAGCTGCTTTAGTCAGGGGTAAAGGGTCTGGGTGGGTTGGTTTTCGGAGTGTCGGTGTGGACTTGCTGGGCCGATGGGCCTGTTTCCACACTGTAGGGCATCTCAAAACAAAAACCCTAATCTCATTCAGGCAGACTCTAACCTCAGACGGTCTGAGCTTCAATGTTACCTTTTCCGTGAAAGAAAACCTTCCATTATCTCGGGAATGTGACTTGTAAGACGTTCTGCGACTTGCATGTCAATGAATCGAAACCTACAAACCCGTTCTAAAGTGATGAGAAACCCCACAGTAATGTCGGTTTATTCAAGAAATCACATCAAGGTGGATGAGGGTATGATCGTGTGCTATAAATTCGGTGTGCTTTGACCCTGCCTCACCAGCGATGCGATGAAAGAGCAGCGCTCCGAAAGCTTCCAAATAAACTTGTTGGGACTCACAAGGTGGTGCCCAGACTTATTCATAGGCACTCCCCTCCCACCATTTGTATGATCTCTCGGTCTCTCTGCCCAGAAATTCTGGATTCTGTGTGCTTTTCCCTCTCACTCCAAGAAGCTACGCTCCGAAAGCTAGTGATTTCAAATAAACCTGTTGGTCGACACCCCAGCGACATGTCATTCCTGACATTGTCCACTTCAGTCCGACAGCTGGATAAGGGTACAGGCATGGAAAGACCTCACCTTGTAATTTTTTTTCACTGGAGGATTCGAGATTAAAACAGAAGAGCCAAAGGTTTTGAAGGAGTTGCTGCATTTATATAAAAAAACAAGCTTTTGCAACTCCTTACAATTCAAAATAGGGTGTTGGGTAGTGGTGCGGGACAGAGAGTCCTCATAGGTTCAGGTTCAGAATTCTTTGAGAATCCCAACAGTGTGGGAACAGGCCCTCACACCCACCCTCCGAAGAGTATCCCACCCAAACCCACTCCCCAACATTTACCCCTGATTCATGGGACAATTTAGCACGGCCAATCCACCCTAACCTGCACATCCCTGGGCACTACAGGACAGTTTAGCACGGCCAATCCACCCTAACCCGCACATCCCTGGACACTACAGGGACAATTTAGCACAGCCAATCCACCCTAACCTGCACATCCCTGGGTACGACGGGGACAATTTAGCACGGCCAATCCACCCTAACCTGCACATCCCTGGGCACTACAGGGACAATTTAGCACGGCCAATCCACCCTAACCTGCACATCCCTGGGCACTACGGGGACAATTTAGCACGGGCCAATCCACCCAAACCTGTACATCCCTGGGCACTACGGGGACAATTTAGCATGGGCCAATCCACCCGAACCTGCACATCCCTGGGCACTACGGGACAAGTTAGCACGGCCAATCCACGCTAACCTGCACATCTTCGGACTGTGGGAGGAAACCCACGCAGACACAAGTGAAGTGGGGGGTGGGGAATGTGCAAACTCCACACAGGCAGTTGCCCGAGGCTGGGATCGAACCCAGGTCCCTGGCGCTGTGAGACAGCAGTGCCAACCACGCCACCCTAAACCTTGACTCAGACTGGTCAAAGTTGGAATTCATAAAATGTCATGAGGACGGACTGACTGCCTGGAGATTATGTGCTTTTTGAGTGATATAGAATGTATCTGCAAAGTCACCTTTTTTTTTTGCAAATGAGAATTCCTGGGGATATTTGCCCATTCAGGAATTGAAACCTACGACCCATTCTGAAAGACTGGACAGCAATTCAGGTTTGTTCAATATATCGCAGCAGTTGTACAATCTTGTGCTATAAAGTCTGTGAGGAGAAAAAGTGAGGGCTGCAGACGCTGGAGATCAGAGCTGAAAAATGTGTGGCTGGAAAAGCGCAGCAGGTCAGGCAGCATCCAAGGGGCAGGAGAATCGACGTTTCGGGCATGAGCCCTTCTTCAGGAATGAGGAGGGTGTGTCCAGCAGGCTAAGATAAAAGGTAGGGAGGAGGGACTTGGGGGAGGGGCGTTGGGAATGCGATAGGTGGAAGGAGGTTAAGGTGAGGGTGATAGGGTGGAGTGGGGGTGGGGGCGGAGAGGTCAGGAAGAAGATTGCAGGTTAGGAAGGTGGTGCTGAGTTCGAGGGTTGGGACTGAGATAAGGTGGGGGGAGGGGAAATGAGGAAACTGGAGAAATCGGAGTTCATCCCTTGTGGTTGGAGGGTTCCTAGGCGGAAGATGAGGCGCTCTTCCTCCAGGCGTCGTGTTGCTATGGTCTGGCGATGGAGGAGTCCAAGGACCTGCATGTCCTTGGTGGAGTGGGAGGGGGAGTTGAAGTGTTGAGCCATGGGATGGTTGGGTTGGTTGGTCCGGGTGTCCCAGAGGTGTTCTCTGAAACATTACGCAAGTAGGCGGCCTGTCTCCCCAATATAGAGGAGGCCACATCGGGTGCAGCGAATGCAGTACCTCCATCGCCAGACCATAGCAACACGACGGTTGGAGGAAGAGCGCCTCAGCTTCTGCCTAGGAACCCTCCAACCACAAGGGATGAACTCAGATTTCTCCAGTTTCCTCATTTCCCCTCCCCCCACCTTATCTCAGTCCCAACCCTCGAACTCAGCACCACCTTCCTAACCTGCAATCTTCTTCCTGACCTCTCCGCCCCCACCCCCACTCCACCCTATCACCCTCACCTTAACCTCCTTCCACCTATCGCATTCCCAATGCCCCTTCCCCAAGTCCCTCCTCCCTACCTTTTATCTCAGCCTGCTGGACACACCCTCCTCATTCCTGAAGAAGGGCTCATGCCCGAAACGTCGATTCTCCTGCTCCTGGGATACTGCCTGACCTGCTGCGCTTTTCCAGCAGCTATAAAGTCTGTGACCTATGACCCTACCCCACGTGCGACCTGACGAAGGAGTGGCGCTCAGTGTCCTTCCAAATTTATCTGTTTGGGACGCTAAAAGCCTTGGTGTTGCGTGATCTTGAACGTTGCCCACCCCAAGTCTAACACTGGCACCCCCCCATCACCATCTCGGCCGCAGAGGGTGGGAGGGGGGGGTGTAAACTGTTAACCGCTGAACCAAACGCCAAGGGAGGGACCGATTCAGTCAGGCGGAGAGATCATTCCAAAAACCAAAAATCTGAAATCAGGTGACGCTGCTGGAAAAGCTCAGCAGATCCGACAGGATCAGTGGAGAGAAAACAGAGTGGAGAGTCCCCAAACCCAAAACGTTGATTCTGAGAGGGTGCTGGAGGAGGGGGTGGGGCGGGGGGGAAGGTGGGAGTGCGCAGGGGCTGTCTGTGAACAATATTCAGAGTTAAGGTTTCAGATTTGGCCACCCTTGTTCTGCCTCTCCCCCCCCACCCCCCACCACACACAGAATGGTGGGTGCGTGAATACACTGCCTGCAATGGGAGCAGAGTCAGATACACTTTAGCGACTCTTCGATAGGCCCACCGATGACAGTAGAACGTTGGGTAGGTAGTTTAGTCCGAATCTTGTAGAGTAGGACAAAGGGCTGGCACAACCTCGAGGGCCGAAGGGCCTGCACTGTTCGGTGCGCGCTGTCTGAACAGTACGTCAGTCACCCTTGCTTTTGAGGATGCGTTTCCGCCATATTTATGACAAAACCAAGCGTTCGTTCTCTTCCTGTGTGCTCCCAGAGGTAATCGACATCAATTTCAGTTGGCCCTCACTCGGTTCAGGTGTCTGTGGAATGCAGCCCAGCTGGTTTCTCACCCACAGGCGTTTCTCAACGCCGGGCGAAGCGATCTTGCATGACAAAAATGGCTCTCTTGTTTCACCCCCCCAGGTGTTCACAGCACTTGGCTGTCCCTCTTGTACAACCGATCCACCTAATGAGAGGCACTCAGTACAAAACTCTGGTGCGGCCGCACTTGGGGAGGATTGTGTACAGTTCTGGTCACCGCATGATAGGAAGGATGTGGAAGCTTTGGAAAAGGGTTCAGAGGGGATTTCCCGGGATGTTGCCTGGTTATGGAGGGAAGGTCTTATGGGGAAAGGCTGAGGGACTTGAGGCTGTTTCCGTTAGAGAGAAGGAGGTTGAGAGGTGACTTAACTGAGAGGTATAAGATAATCCGAGGGTGGACAGGGCTGACTGTAGATAGGTCACTTTGGAGCCAATTGTGTTAGTCTCTACGATGCCAACCAGCAGCTCCATGGTTAGAAGGCTATATTCATTGAGTTGGCAGTGACATTCCAGCGCAGTCCAGGCCCTTCGGCCCCTCCGTGCTGTGCTGACCAATCTGAAGCCCCTCTCTCCTACCCTATTCCATTCTCCTCCATGTGCCTACCCAATGCCCATTTAAATGCCCCTAAAGTTGGTGAGTCTACTCCTGTTACAGACAGTGCGTTCCACGCCCCCCTCCTACTCTCTGAGTAAAGAAACTCCCTCTGCCATCTGTCCTGTATCTATCACCCCCTCAATTTAAAGCTGTGTCCCCTGGTGCTAGCCATCACCATCCGAGGGAAAAGCCTCTCCCTGTCCACCCTATCGAACCCTCGGATTATCTTATACCTCTCAGTTAAGTCACCTCTCAACCTCCTTCTCTCTAACGGAAACAGCCTCAAGTCCCTCAGCCTTTCCCCATAAGACCTTCCCTCCATAACCAGGCAACATCCCGGGAAATCCCCTCTGAACCCTTTTCCAAAGCTTCCACATCCTTCCTATCATGCGGTGACCAGAACTGTACACAATCCTCCCCAAGTGCGGCCGCACCAGAGGTTTGTACTGAGTGCCTCTCATTAGGTGGATCGGTTGTACAAGAGGGACAGCCAAGTGCTGTGAACACTTGGGGGGGTGAAACAAGAGAGCCATTTTTGTCATGCAAGATCGCTTCGCCCGGCGTTGAGAAACGCCTGTGGGTGAGAAACCAGCTGGGCTGCATTCCACAGACACCTGAACCGAGTGAGGGCCAACTGAAATTGATGTCGATTACCTCTGGGAGCACACAGGAAGAGAACGAACGCTTGGTTTTGTCATAAATATGGCGGAAACGCATCCTGAAAAGCAAGGGTGACTGACGTACTGTTCAGACAGCGTGCGCCGAACAGTGCAGGCCCTTCGGCCCTCGAGGTTGTGCCAGCCCTTTGTCCTACTCTACAAGATTCGGACTAAA
This sequence comes from Chiloscyllium punctatum, assembly GCF_047496795.1. Taxonomy (NCBI): domain Eukaryota; kingdom Metazoa; phylum Chordata; class Chondrichthyes; order Orectolobiformes; family Hemiscylliidae; genus Chiloscyllium; species Chiloscyllium punctatum. The sequence goes on from NW_027310140.1 coordinate 148,131, forward strand.
CTACCTACCCAACGTTCTACTGTCATCGGTGGGCCTATCGAAGAGTCGCTAAAGTGTATCTGACTCTGCTCCCATTGCAGGCAGTGTATTCACGCACCCACCATTCTGTGTGTGGTGGGTGGGGGGGGGAAGCAGAACAAGGGTGGCCAAATCTGAAACCTTAACTCTGAATATTGTTCACAGACAGCCCCTGCGCACTCCCACCTTCCCCCCCGCCACCCCCTCCTCCAGCACCCTCTCAGAATCAACGTTTCGGGCTCAGTGATTCTCCACTCTGTTTTCTCTCCACTGATCCTGTCGGATCTGCTGAGCTTTTCCAGCAGCGTCACCTGATTTCAGATTTTTGGTTTTTGGAATGATCTCTCCGCCTGACTGAATCGGTCCCTCCCTTGGCGTTTGGTTCAGCGGTTAACAGTTTACACCCCCCCCTCCCACCCTCTGCGGCCGAGATGGTGATGGGGGGGTGCCAGTGTTAGACTTGGGGTGGGCAACGTTCAAGATCACGCAACACCAAGGCTTTTAGCGTCCCAAACAGATAAATTTGGAAGGACACTGAGCGCCACTCCTTCGTCAGGTCGCGCGTGGGGCAGGGTCATAGGTCACAGACTTTACAGCTGCTGGAAAAGCGCAGCAGGTCAGGCAGCATCCCAGGAGCAGGAGAATCGACGTTTCGGGCATGAGCCCTTCTTCAGGAATGAGGAGGGTGTGTCCAGCAGGCTGAGATAAAAGGTAGGGAGGAGGGACTTGGGGGAGGGGCGTTGGGAATGCGATAGGTGGAAGGAGGTTAAGGTGAGGGTGATAGGCCGGAGTGAGGGTGGGGGCGGAGAGGTCAGGAAGAGGATTGCAGGTTAGGAAGGTGGTGCTGAGTTCGAGGGTTGGGACTGAGACAAGGTGGGGGGAGGGGAAATGAGGAAACTGGAGAAATCTGAGTTCATCCCTTGTGGTTGGAGGGTTCCTAGGCGGAAGATGAGGCGCTCTTCCTCCAACCGTCGTGTTGCTATGGTCTGGCGATGGAGGTACTGCATTTGCTGTACCCGATGTGGCCTCCTCTATATTGGGGAGACAGGCCGCCTACTTGCGGAACGTTTCAGAGAACACCTCTGGGACATTCGGACCAACCAACCCAACCACCCCGTGGCTCAACACTTCAACTCCCCCTCCCACTCCACCAAGGACATGCAGGTCCTTGGCCTCCTCCATCGCCAGACCATAGCAACACGACGGTTGGAGGAAGAGCGCCTCATCTTCCGCCTAGGAACCCTCCAACCACAAGGGATGAACTCCGATTTCTCCAGCTTCCTCATTTCCCCTCCCCCCACCTTATCTCAGTCCCAACCCTCGAACTCAGCACCGCCTTCCTGTTTATAAATTTTTGTAAATGACCTGGATGAGGGTGTGGAAGGATGGGTTAGTAAATTTGCGGATGAAAGGGTTAGACAGGGTGGACAGGGAGAGGCTTTTCCCTCGGATGGTGATGGCTAGCACCAGGGGACACAGCTTTAAATTGAGGGGGTGATAGATACGGGACAGATGGCAGAGGGAGTTTCTTTACTCAGAGAGTAGGAGGGGGGCGTGGAACGCACTGTCTGTAACAGGAGTAGACTCACCAACTTTAGGGGCATTTAAATGGGCATTGGATAGGCACATGGATGAGAATGGAATAGGGTAGGAGAGAGGGGCTTCAGATTGGTCAGCACAGCACGGAGGGGCCGAGGGGCCTGGACTGTGCTGGAATATCACTGCCAACTCAATGAATATAGCCTTCTAACCATGGAGCTGCTGGTTGGCATCGCAGAGACTAACACAATTGGCTCCAAAGTGACCTCACGTCCCAGGACTTGGATGTGATGACACTTGAAGCGCTCACCCACAGCCCACGTGGGGACAGGCTGGAAAACAGGAGGAGAAAACCAGAGTTGGCTGAGCAGCGTGGAAGCGATGGGCCGAAGGAACTACTGCTGGGCTGTGGACCTCCAGGATTCTCTTGTCCGCAGAACCGAAATAAAGAAGCTGCGTTTCCAGGCGTTCACATCAAGCACCGTCATCCAGACCCACACCACCAGAGAAACCCGACAGCGTGGAGGCAGACCCTTCGGCCCCTTGGGTCCATACTGACCCTCAAAGAACGGCCCACTCTGACCCAACCCTCTCCCTGGAACCCGCATTCCGCACAGCTTACCCACCCTAACCCGCACATCCCTGGGCACTACGGGGACAATTTAGCACGGCCAATCCACCCTAACCCGCACATCCCTGGGCACTACGGGGACAATTTAGCACGGGCCAATCCACCCTAACCTGCACATCCCTGGGCACTATGGGGACAGTTTAGCACGGGCCAATCCACCCTAACCTGCACATCCCTGGGCACTAGAGTCATACAGATGTACAGCACAGAAACAGACCCTTCGGTCCAACCCGTCCATGCCGACCAGATATCCCAACCCAATCTAGTCCCACCTGCCAGCACCCGGCCCATATCCCTCCAAACCCTTCCCATTCATATACCCATCCAGATGCCTCTTAAATGTTGTAATTGTACCAGCCTCCACCACTTCCTCTGGCAGCTCATTCCATACACGTACCACCTTCTGTGTGAAAAAGTTGTCCCTTAGGTCTCTTTTATATCTTTCCCCTCTCACCCTAAACTTATGCCCCTCTAGTTCTGTACTCCCCGCCCCCCCCAGGGGGAAAAGACCTTGTCTATTTACCCTATCCATACCCCTCATGATTTTGTAAACTCTATAAGGTCACCCCTCAGCCTCCGACGCTCCAGGGAAAACAGCCCCAGCCTGTTCAGCCTCTCCCTGTAGCTCAGACCCTCCAACCCTGGCAACATCCTTGTAAATCTTTTCCGAACCCTTTCAAGTTTCACAACATCTTTCCCGATAGGAAGGAGACCAGAATTGCACGCAATATTCCAACAGTGGCCCCTAACCAATGTCCTGTACAGCCACAACATGACCTCCCAACTCCTGTACTCAATACTCTGACCAATAAAGGAAAGCATACCAAACGCCTCCTTCACTATCCTATCGACCTGCGACTCCACTTTCAAGGAGCTAGGAACCTGCACTCCAAGGTCTCTTTGTTCAGCAACACTCCCTAGGACCTTACCATTAAGTGTATAAGTCCTGCTAAGATTTCCCAAAATGCAGCCCCTCGCATTTATCTGAATTAAACTCCATCTGCCACTTCTCAGCCCATTGGCCCATCTGGTCCAGATCCTGTGGTAATCTGAGGTAACCCTCTTCACTGTCCACTACACCTCCAATTTTGGTGTCATCTGTAAACTTACTAACTGTATCTCTTATGCTCGCATCCAAATCATTTATGTAAATGATGAAAAGTAGAGGGCCCAGCACCGATCCTTGTGGCACTCCACTGGTCAGAGGCCTCCAGTCTGAAAAACAACCCTCCACCACCACCCTCTGTCTTCTACCTTTGAGCCAGTTCTGTATCCAAATGTCTAGTTGTCCCTGTGTTCCATGTGATCTAACCTTGTTAATCAGTCTCCCATGGGGAACCTTGTCAAACGCCTTACTGAAGTCCATATAGATCATACCTACTGCTCTGCCCTCATCAATCTTCTTTGTTACTTCTACAAAAAACTCACCTGATTTCCCACGCACAAAGCCATGTTCACTATCCCTAATCAGTCCTTGCCTTTCCAAATACATGAACATCCTGTCCCAAAGGATTCCCTCCAACAACTTGCCCACCACGAGGTCTATTGTTCCCTGGCTTGTCCTTACCACCCTTCTGAAACAGTGGCACCACGTTTGCCAACCTCCAGTCTTCCAGCACCTCACCTGTGACTATCGATGATACAAATATCTCAGCAAGAGGCCAAGCAATCACTTCTCTAGCTTCCCACAGAGTTCTCGGGTACACCTGATCAGGTCCTGGGGATTTATCCACCTTTACCCATTTTAAGACATCCAGCACTTCCTCCTCTGTAATCTGGACATTTTGCAAGATGTCACCATCTATTTCCCTACAGTCTATATCTTCCATATGCTTTTCCACAGTAAATACTGATGCAAAATATTCATTTAGTATCTTCCCCCATCTCCTGTGGCTCCACATAAAGGCCACCTTGCTGATCTTTGAGGGGCCCTATTCTCTCCCTAGTTACCCTTTCGTCCTTAATGTACTTGTATAAACCCTTTAGATTCTCCTTAATTCTATTTGCCAAAGCTATCTCATGTCCGCGTTTTGCCCTCCTGATTTCCCTCTTAAGTATACTCCAACTTCCTTTCTACTCTTCTAAGGATTCACTCGATCTATCCTGTCTATACCTGACATATGCTTCCTTCTTTTTCTGAACCAAACCCTCAATTTCTTTAGTCATCCAGCATTCCCTATACCTACCAGCCTTCCCTTTCACCCTGACAGGAATATACTTTCTCTGGATTCTTGTTATCTCATTTCTGAAGGCTTCCCATTTTCCAGCCGTCCCTTTACCTGCGAACATCTGCCTCCAATCAGCTTTTGAAAGTTCTTGCCTAATCCCGTCAAAATTGGCCTTTCTCCAATTTAGAACTTCAACTTTTAGATCTGGTCTATCCTTTTCCAACACTATTTTAAAACGAGTAGAATTATGGTTGCTGGCCCCAAAGTGCTCCCCCACTGACACCTCAGTCACCTGCCCTGCCTTATTTCCCAAGAGTAAGTCAAGTTTTACACCTTCTCTAGTAGGTACACCCACATACTGAATCAGAAAATTGTCTTGTACACACTTAAGAAATTCCTCTCCATCTAAAACCTTAAACACTATGGCGGTCCCAGTCGATGTTTGGAAAGTTAAAATCCCCTACCATAACTACCCTATTATTCTTCCAGATAGCTGAGATATCCTCACAAATTTGTTTCTCAATTTTCCTCTGACTAATAGGAGGTCTATAATACAATCCCAATAAGGTGATCATCCCTTTCTTATTTCTCAGTTCCACCAAAATAACTTCCCTGGATGTATTTCCGGGAATATCCTCCCTCAGCACAGCTGTAATGCTATCCCTTACCAAAAACACCACTCCCCCTCCTCTCTTGCCTCCCCTTTCTATCCTTCCTGTAGCATTTGTATCCTGGAACATTAAGCTGCCAGTCCTGCCCATCCCTGAGCCATGTTTCCGTAATTGCTATGATATCCCAGTCCCATGTTCCTAACCATGCCCTGAGTTCATCTGCCTTCCCTGTTAGGCCCCTTACATTGAAATAAATGCAGTTTAATTTATTAGTCCTACCTTGTCCCTGCCTGCCCTGACTGTTTGACTCACTTCTGTTCTCAACTGTACCCGTCTCAGATCGATCTCTTTCCTCACTATCTCCCTGGGTCCCACCCCACCCCCCCTTACTAGTTTAAATACCCCCGAGCAGTTCTAGTAATTTTCCCTGCCAGTGTATTAGTCCCCTTCCAATTCAGGTGCAATCCGTCCTTCTTGTACAGGTCACTTCTACCCCAGAAGAGATTCCAATGATCCAAAAATGTGAATCCCTCTCCCATACACCAGCTCCTCTGCCATGCATTCATCTGCCCTATCCTCCTAGTCCTGCCCTCACTAGCTTGTAGGACTGGGAGTAATCCAGGTGTGACTACCCTTGAGGACCTCCTTTTTAAATTTCTGCCGAACTCTCTGTACTCTCCCTTCAGAATCTCAACCTTTTCCCTTCCAATGTCGTTGGTTCCAATCCGGGGACAATTTAGCATGGCCAATCCACCCTAACCCACACATCCCTGGGCACTACGGGGACAATTTAGCACGGGCCAATCCACCCTAACCTGCACATCCCTGGGCACTACGGGGACAATTTAGCACGGCCAATCCACCCTAACCTGCACATCCCTGGGCACTACAGGGACAATTTAGCACGGCCAATCCACCCTAACCTGTACATCCCTGGGCACTACAGGACAATTTAGCACGGCCAATCCACCCGAACCTACACATCCCTGGGCACTACGGGGACAATTTAGCACGGCCAATCCCCCATAACCCGCACATTCCTGGGCAATACGGGGACAATTTAGCATGGCCAATCCCCCCTAACCCGCACGTCCCTGGGCACTACGGAGACAATTTAGCACAGCCAATCCACCCTAACCCACACATTCCTGGGCACTACGGGGACAATTTAGCATGGCTAATCCCCCCTAACCCGCACATCCCTGGGCACTACGGGGACAATTTAGCACGGCCAATCCACCCGAACCTACACATCCCTGGGCACTACGGGACAATTTAGCACGGCCAATCCACCCTAACCTGCACATCCCTGGGCACTACAGGACAATTTAGCGCGGCCAATCCACCCTAACCTGTACAACCATGGGCACTACGGGGACAATTTAGCACGGCCAATCCACCCTAACCTGCACATCCCTGGGCACTATGGGGACAATTTAGCACGGCCAATCCACCCTAACCTGCACATCCCTGGGCACTACTGGCCAATATAGCACGGCCAATCCACCCTAACCTGCACATCCCTGGGCACTATGGGGACAATTTAGCACGGCCAATCCATCCTAACCCGCGCATCCCTGGGCACTACAGGGACAATTTAGCACGGCCAATCCACCCTAACCTGCACATCCCTGGGCACTACGGGACAATTTAGCACGGCCAATCCACCCTAACCCACACATCCCTGGGCACTACGGTGACAATTTAGCACAGCCAATCCACCCTAACCTGCACATCCCTGGGCAATACGGGGACAATTTAGCATGGCCAATCCCCCCTAACCCGCACATCCCTGGGCACTACGGGACAATTTAGCACAGCCAATCCACCCTAACCCACACATCCCTGGGCACTACGGTGACAATTTAGCACAGCCAATCCACCCTAACCTGTACATCCCTGGGCACTACGGGGACAATTTAGCACGGCCAATCCACCCTAACCCACACATCCCTGGGCACTACGGGGACAATTTAGCACGGCCAATCCACCCTAACCTGCACATCCCTGGGCACTATGGGGACAATTTAGCACGGCCAATCCACCCTAACCTGCACATCCCTGGGCACTACTGGCCAATATAGCACGGCCAATCCACCCTAACCTGCACATCCCTGGGCACTATGGGGACAATTTAGCACGGCCAATCCACCCTAACCCGCGCATCCCTGGGCACTACAGGGACAATTTAGCACGGCCAATCCACCCTAACCCGCACATCCCTGGGCACTACGGGACAATTTAACACAGCCAATCCACCCTAACCCACACATCCCTGGGCACTACGGTGACAATTTAGCACAGCCAATCCACCCTAACCTGTACATCCCTGGGCACTACGGGGACAATTTAGCACGGCCAATCCACCCTAACCCACACATCCCTGGGCACTACGGGGACAATTTAGCACGGCCAATCCACCCTAACCTGCACATCCCTGGGCACTACGGGGACAATTTAGCTCGGCCAATCCACCCTAACCTGCACATCCCTGGGCACTACGGGGACAATTTAGCACGGCCAATCCCCCCTAACCCGCACATCCCTGGGCAATACGGGGACAATTTAGCACAGCCAATCCACCCTAACCTGTACATCCCTGGGCACTACGGGGACAATTTAGCACGGCCAATCCACCCTAACCCACACATCCCTGGGCACTACGGGGACAATTTAGCACGGCCAATCCACCCTAACCTGCACATCCCTGGGCACTACGGGGACAATTTAGCACGGCCAATCCACCCTAACCCACACATCCCTGGGCACTACGGGGACAATTTAGCACGGCCAATCCACCCTAACCTGCACATCCCTGGGCACTATGGGGACAATTTAGCACGGCCAATCCACCCTAACCTGCACATCCCTGGGCACTACTGGCCAATATAGCACGGCCAATCCACCCTAACCTGCACATCCCTGGGCACTATGGGGACAATTTAGCACGGCCAATCCACCCTAACCTGCACATCCCTGGGCACTACTGGCCAATATAGCACGGCCAATCCACCCTAACCCGCGCATCCCTGGGCACTACAGGGACAATTTAGCATGGCCAATCCACCCTAACCCGCACATCCCTGGGCACTACGGGGACAATTTAGCACAGCCAATCCACCCTAACCTGTACATCCCTGGGCACTACGGGGACAATTTAGCACAGCCAATCCACCCTAACCCACACATCCCTGGGCACTACGGGGACAATTTTGCACGGCCAATCCACCCTAACCTGCACATCCCTGGGCACTACGGGGACAATTTAGCTCGGCCAATCCACCCTAACCTGCACATCCCTGGGCACTACGGGGACAATTTAGCACGGCCAATCCCCCCTAACCCGCACATCCCTGGGCAATACGGGGACAATTTAGCACAGCCAATCCACCCTAACCTGTACATCCCTGGGCACTACGGGGACAATTTAGCACGGCCAATCCACCCTAACCCACACATCCCTGGGCACTACGGGGACAATTTAGCACGGCCAATCCACCCTAACCTGCACATCCCTGGGCACTACGGGGACAATTTAGCACGGCCAATCCACCCTAATCCACCCTAACCTGTACATCCCTGGGCACTACGGGGACAATTTAGCACGGCCAATCCACCCTAACCTGCACATCCCTGGGCACTACTGGCCAATATAGCACGGCCAATCCACCCTAACCTGCACATCCCTGGGCACTATGGGGACAATTTAGCACGGCCAATCCACCCTAACCTGCACATCCCTGGGCACTACTGGCCAATATAGCACGGCCAATCCACCCTAACCCGCGCATCCCTGGGCACTACAGGGACAATTTAGCATGGCCAATCCACCCTAACCCGCACATCCCTGGGCACTACGGGGACAATTTAGCACAGCCAATCCACCCTAACCTGTACATCCCTGGGCACTACGGGGACAATTTAGCACAGCCAATCCACCCTAACCCACACATCCCTGGGCACTACGGGGACAATTTTGCACGGCCAATCCACCCTAACCTGCACATCCCTGGGCACTACGGGGACAATTTAGCACAGCCAATCCACCCTAACCTGCACATCCCTGGGCACTACGGGGACAATTTAGCACAGCCAATCCACCCTAACCCACACATCCCTGGGCACTACGGGGACAATTTAGCACGGCCAATCCACCCTAACCTGTACATCCCTGGGCACTACGGGGACAATTTAGCACGGCCAATCCACCCTAACCTGCACATCCCTGGGCACTACAGGGACAATTTAGCACGGCCAATCCACCCTAACCTGTACATCCCTGGGCACTACAGGACAATTTAGCACGGCCAATCCACCCGAACCTACACATCCCTGGGCACTACGGGGACAATTTAGCACGGCCAATCCCCCATAACCCGCACATTCCTGGGCAATACGGGGACAATTTAGCATGGCCAATCCCCCCTAACCCGCACGTCCCTGGGCACTACGGAGACAATTTAGCACAGCCAATCCACCCTAACCCACACATTCCTGGGCACTACGGGGACAATTTAGCATGGCTAATCCCCCCGAACCTACACATCCCTGGGCACTACGGGACAATTTAGCACGGCCAATCCACCCTAACCTGCACATCCCTGGGCACTACAGGACAATTTAGCGCGGCCAATCCACCCTAACCTGTACAACCATGGGCACTACGGGGACAATTTAGCACGGCCAATCCACCCTAACCTGCACATCCCTGGGCACTATGGGGACAATTTAGCACGGCCAATCCACCCTAACCTGCACATCCCTGGGCACTACTGGCCAATATAGCACGGCCAATCCACCCTAACCTGCACATCCCTGGGCACTATGGGGACAATTTAGCACGGCCAATCCATCCTAACCCGCGCATCCCTGGGCACTACAGGGACAATTTAGCACGGCCAATCCACCCTAACCTGCACATCCCTGGGCACTACGGGACAATTTAGCACGGCCAATCCACCCTAACCCACACATCCCTGGGCACTACGGTGACAATTTAGCACAGCCAATCCACCCTAACCTGCACATCCCTGGGCAATACGGGGACAATTTAGCATGGCCAATCCCCCCTAACCCGCACATCCCTGGGCACTACGGGACAATTTAGCACAGCCAATCCACCCTAACCCACACATCCCTGGGCACTACGGTGACAATTTAGCACAGCCAATCCACCCTAACCTGTACATCCCTGGGCACTACGGGGACAATTTAGCACGGCCAATCCACCCTAACCCACACATCCCTGGGCACTACGGGGACAATTTAGCACGGCCAATCCACCCTAACCTGCACATCCCTGGGCACTATGGGGACAATTTAGCACGGCCAATCCACCCTAACCTGCACATCCCTGGGCACTACTGGCCAATATAGCACGGCCAATCCACCCTAACCTGCACATCCCTGGGCACTATGGGGACAATTTAGCACGGCCAATCCACCCTAACCCGCGCATCCCTGGGCACTACAGGGACAATTTAGCACGGCCAATCCACCCTAACCCGCACATCCCTGGGCACTACGGGACAATTTAACACAGCCAATCCACCCTAACCCACACATCCCTGGGCACTACGGTGACAATTTAGCACAGCCAATCCACCCTAACCTGTACATCCCTGGGCACTACGGGGACAATTTAGCACGGCCAATCCACCCTAACCCACACATCCCTGGGCACTACTGGCCAATATAGCACGGCCAATCCACCCTAACCTGCACATCCCTGGGCACTATGGGGACAATTTAGCACGGCCAATCCACCCTAACCTGCACATCCCTGGGCACTACTGGCCAATATAGCACGGCCAATCCACCCTAACCCGCGCATCCCTGGGCACTACAGGGACAATTTAGCATGGCCAATCCACCCTAACCCGCACATCCCTGGGCACTACGGGGACAATTTAGCACAGCCAATCCACCCTAACCTGTACATCCCTGGGCACTACGGGGACAATTTAGCACAGCCAATCCACCCTAACCCACACATCCCTGGGCACTACGGGGACAATTTTGCACGGCCAATCCACCCTAACCTGCACATCCCTGGGCACTACGGGGACAATTTAGCACAGCCAATCCACCCTAACCTGCACATCCCTGGGCACTACGGGGACAATTTAGCACAGCCAATCCACCCTAACCCACACATCCCTGGGCACTACGGGGACAATTTAGCACGGCCAATCCACCCTAACCTGTACATCCCTGGGCACTACGGGGACAATTTAGCACGGCCAATCCACCCTAACCTGCACATCCCTGGGCACTACAGGGACAATTTAGCACGGCCAATCCACCCTAACCTGTACATCCCTGGGCACTACAGGACAATTTAGCACGGCCAATCCACCCGAACCTACACATCCCTGGGCACTACGGGGACAATTTAGCACGGCCAATCCCCCATAACCCGCACATTCCTGGGCAATACGGGGACAATTTAGCATGGCCAATCCCCCCTAACCCGCACGTCCCTGGGCACTACGGAGACAATTTAGCACAGCCAATCCACCCTAACCCACACATTCCTGGGCACTACGGGGACAATTTAGCATGGCTAATCCCCCCTAACCCGCACATCCCTGGGCACTACGGGGACAATTTAGCACGGCCAATCCACCCGAACCTACACATCCCTGGGCACTACGGGACAATTTAGCACGGCCAATCCACCCTAACCTGCACATCCCTGGGCACTACAGGACAATTTAGCGCGGCCAATCCACCCTAACCTGTACAACCATGGGCACTACGGGGACAATTTAGCACGGCCAATCCACCCTAACCTGCACATCCCTGGGCACTATGGGGACAATTTAGCACGGCCAATCCACCCTAACCTGCACATCCCTGGGCACTACTGGCCAATATAGCACGGCCAATCCACCCTAACCTGCACATCCCTGGGCACTATGGGGACAATTTAGCACGGCCAATCCATCCTAACCCGCGCATCCCTGGGCACTACAGGGACAATTTAGCACGGCCAATCCACCCTAACCTGCACATCCCTGGGCACTACGGGACAATTTAGCACGGCCAATCCACCCTAACCCACACATCCCTGGGCACTACGGTGACAATTTAGCACAGCCAATCCACCCTAACCTGCACATCCCTGGGCAATACGGGGACAATTTAGCATGGCCAATCCCCCCTAACCCGCACATCCCTGGGCACTACGGGACAATTTAGCACAGCCAATCCACCCTAACCCACACATCCCTGGGCACTACGGTGACAATTTAGCACAGCCAATCCACCCTAACCTGTACATCCCTGGGCACTACGGGGACAATTTAGCACGGCCAATCCACCCTAACCCACACATCCCTGGGCACTACGGGGACAATTTAGCACGGCCAATCCACCCTAACCTGCACATCCCTGGGCACTATGGGGACAATTTAGCACGGCCAATCCACCCTAACCTGCACATCCCTGGGCACTACTGGCCAATATAGCACGGCCAATCCACCCTAACCTGCACATCCCTGGGCACTATGGGGACAATTTAGCACGGCCAATCCACCCTAACCCGCGCATCCCTGGGCACTACAGGGACAATTTAGCACGGCCAATCCACCCTAACCCGCACATCCCTGGGCACTACGGGACAATTTAACACAGCCAATCCACCCTAACCCACACATCCCTGGGCACTACGGTGACAATTTAGCACAGCCAATCCACCCTAACCTGTACATCCCTGGGCACTACGGGGACAATTTAGCACGGCCAATCCACCCTAACCTGCACATCCCTGGGCACTACTGGCCAATATAGCACGGCCAATCCACCCTAACCTGCACATCCCTGGGCACTATGGGGACAATTTAGCACGGCCAATCCACCCTAACCTGCACATCCCTGGGCACTACTGGCCAATATAGCACGGCCAATCCACCCTAACCCGCGCATCCCTGGGCACTACAGGGACAATTTAGCATGGCCAATCCACCCTAACCCGCACATCCCTGGGCACTACGGGGACAATTTAGCACAGCCAATCCACCCTAACCTGTACATCCCTGGGCACTACGGGGACAATTTAGCACAGCCAATCCACCCTAACCCACACATCCCTGGGCACTACGGGGACAATTTTGCACGGCCAATCCACCCTAACCTGCACATCCCTGGGCACTACGGGGACAATTTAGCACAGCCAATCCACCCTAACCTGCACATCCCTGGGCACTACGGGGACAATTTAGCACAGCCAATCCACCCTAACCCACACATCCCTGGGCACTACGGGGACAATTTAGCACGGCCAATCCACCCTAACCTGTACATCCCTGGGCACTACGGGGACAATTTAGCACGGCCAATCCACCCTAACCTGCACATCCCTGGGCACTACAGGGACAATTTAGCACGGCCAATCCACCCTAACCTGTACATCCCTGGGCACTACAGGACAATTTAGCACGGCCAATCCACCCGAACCTACACATCCCTGGGCACTACGGGGACAATTTAGCACGGCCAATCCCCCATAACCCGCACATTCCTGGGCAATACGGGGACAATTTAGCATGGCCAATCCCCCCTAACCCGCACGTCCCTGGGCACTACGGAGACAATTTAGCACAGCCAATCCACCCTAACCCACACATTCCTGGGCACTACGGGGACAATTTAGCATGGCTAATCCCCCCTAACCCGCACATCCCTGGGCACTACGGGGACAATTTAGCACGGCCAATCCACCCGAACCTACACATCCCTGGGCACTACGGGACAATTTAGCACGGCCAATCCACCCTAACCTGCACATCCCTGGGCACTACAGGACAATTTAGCGCGGCCAATCCACCCTAACCTGTACAACCATGGGCACTATGGGGACAATTTAGCACGGCCAATCCACCCTAACCTGCACATCCCTGGGCACTATGGGGACAATTTAGCACGGCCAATCCACCCTAACCCGCACATCCCTGGGCACTACTGGCCAATATAGCACGGCCAATCCACCCTAACCTGCACATCCCTGGGCACTATGGGGACAATTTAGCACGGCCAATCCATCCTAACCCGCGCATCCCTGGGCACTACAGGGACAATTTAGCACGGCCAATCCACCCTAACCTGCACATCCCTGGGCACTACGGGACAATTTAGCACGGCCAATCCACCCTAACCCACACATCCCTGGGCACTACGGTGACAATTTAGCACAGCCAATCCACCCTAACCTGCACATCCCTGGGCAATACGGGGACAATTTAGCATGGCCAATCCCCCCTAACCCGCACATCCCTGGGCACTACGGGACAATTTAGCACAGCCAATCCACCCTAACCCACACATCCCTGGGCACTACGGTGACAATTTAGCACAGCCAATCCACCCTAACCTGTACATCCCTGGGCACTACGGGGACAATTTAGCACGGCCAATCCACCCTAACCCACACATCCCTGGGCACTACGGGGACAATTTAGCACGGCCAATCCACCCTAACCTGCACATCCCTGGGCACTATGGGGACAATTTAGCACGGCCAATCCACCCTAACCTGCACATCCCTGGGCACTACTGGCCAATATAGCACGGCCAATCCACCCTAACCTGCACATCCCTGGGCACTATGGGGACAATTTAGCACGGCCAATCCACCCTAACCCGCGCATCCCTGGGCACTACAGGGACAATTTAGCACGGCCAATCCACCCTAACCCGCACATCCCTGGGCACTACGGGACAATTTAACACAGCCAATCCACCCTAACCCACACATCCCTGGGCACTACGGTGACAATTTAGCACAGCCAATCCACCCTAACCTGTACATCCCTGGGCACTACGGGGACAATTTAGCACGGCCAATCCACCCTAACCCACACATCCCTGGGCACTACGGGGACAATTTAGCACGGCCAATCCACCCTAACCTGCACATCCCTGGGCACTACGGGGACAATTTAGCTCGGCCAATCCACCCTAACCTGCACATCCCTGGGCACTACGGGGACAATTTAGCACGGCCAATCCCCCCTAACCCGCACATCCCTGGGCAATACGGGGACAATTTAGCACAGCCAATCCACCCTAACCTGTACATCCCTGGGCACTACGGGGACAATTTAGCACGGCCAATCCACCCTAACCCACACATCCCTGGGCACTACGGGGACAATTTAGCACGGCCAATCCACCCTAACCTGCACATCCCTGGGCACTACGGGGACAATTTAGCACGGCCAATCCACCCTAACCCACACATCCCTGGGCACTACGGGGACAATTTAGCACGGCCAATCCACCCTAACCTGCACATCCCTGGGCACTATGGGGACAATTTAGCACGGCCAATCCACCCTAACCTGCACATCCCTGGGCACTACTGGCCAATATAGCACGGCCAATCCACCCTAACCTGCACATCCCTGGGCACTATGGGGACAATTTAGCACGGCCAATCCACCCTAACCTGCACATCCCTGGGCACTACTGGCCAATATAGCACGGCCAATCCACCCTAACCCGCGCATCCCTGGGCACTACAGGGACAATTTAGCATGGCCAATCCACCCTAACCCGCACATCCCTGGGCACTACGGGGACAATTTAGCACAGCCAATCCACCCTAACCTGTACATCCCTGGGCACTACGGGGACAATTTAGCACGGCCAATCCACCCTAACCTGCACATCCCTGGGCACTACGGGGACAATTTAGCACGGCCAATCCACCCTAACCCACACATCCCTGGGCACTACGGGGACAATTTTGCACGGCCAATCCACCCTAACCTGCACATCCCTGGGCACTACGGGGACAATTTAGCTCGGCCAATCCACCCTAACCTGCACATCCCTGGGCACTACGGGGACAATTTAGCACGGCCAATCCCCCCTAACCCGCACATCCCTGGGCAATACGGGGACAATTTAGCACAGCCAATCCACCCTAACCTGTACATCCCTGGGCACTACGGGGACAATTTAGCACGGCCAATCCACCCTAACCCACACATCCCTGGGCACTACGGGGACAATTTAGCACGGCCAATCCACCCTAACCTGCACATCCCTGGGCACTACGGGGACAATTTAGCACGGCCAATCCACCCTAACCTGCACATCCCTGGGCACTATGGGGACAATTTAGCACGGCCAATCCCCCCTAACCCGCACATCCCTGGGCACTACGGGGACAATTTAGCACGGCCAATCCACCCTAACCCGCACATCCCTGGGCACTACGGGGACAATTTAGCACGGCCAATCCACCCTAACCTGCACATCCCTGGGCACTACTGGCCAATATAGCACGGCCAATCCACCCTAACCTGCGCATCCCTGGGCACTACAGGGACGATTTAGCACGGCCAATCCACCCTAACCCGCACATCCCTGGGCACTACGGGACAATTTAGCACGGCCAATCCACCCTAACCTGCACATCCCGGAGCACTACGGGACAATTTAGCACAGCCAATCCACCCTAACCTGTACAACCATGGGCACTACGGGACAATTTAGCACGGGCCAATCCACCCTAACCTGCACATCCCTGGGCACTACGGAACAATTTAGCACGGCCAATCCACCCTAACCTGCACATCCCTGGGCACTACGGGGACAATTTAGCACGGCCAATCCACCCTAACCTGTACATCCCTGGGCACTACGGGGACAATTTAGCACGGCCAATCCCACCCTACAGCTTTGGATAATGGGAGGAAACCCACGCAGACAGTGGGGGGGGGGGGGGGGGGGAGAATGTGCAAACTCCACACTGACAGGCGCCCGAGGCTGGGATCGAACCTGGGT
Source organism: Chiloscyllium punctatum (assembly GCF_047496795.1). NCBI lineage: Eukaryota > Metazoa > Chordata > Chondrichthyes > Orectolobiformes > Hemiscylliidae > Chiloscyllium > Chiloscyllium punctatum. The sequence continues at coordinate 164,894 of NW_027310140.1, forward strand.
CCCTGGCGCAAGGGTGGCAATCCACTGAGCGGCTGTGCCCCTTTTGGGAGGGATGTCTACTGTTTGTACACTGCCCATTTGTTGTCCCACAGGCGTCTGGGCGACAATGACTGAAATGGCCCTGGCGTTAAACTCAGCTGAAACTGGGCACAGGCAATGAATGTTGGGCTGCGCCCGTATTCGTGAATAAAGGCAAACTCAGCGCTGACTGCAGATTAGACTCTTATTGTGATTGGTTATAAACACCAGCAGATTCCGACCAAAACCATTTCCATGGAAATATACACGACATATACAAGAGTTTTCAGCTCGGGAAGGAATTAACAGCACATCTCTCTGTACAACATCGATGACAGGGCGCAGCTCCACATGCCGACCGCCTCGACTCACCGGGCGCAGCCACACCCAGTCGAGCAGCTGATATCCTCGCACCGCGTGCGGAGGGCGGGCTGGGAGTGTGGCCGGGGCTGGGGACGCAGGGCAGTGAGGTGGGGAAAGGGGACGGGCACTGCGGGGCAAACCGGGCACCCAGGTCGCGGGGGGTGGGGGGGGGGGGGGATGTGCCCAGCGCCTGCCACCCCCAGCCTCCCCCCCCACCAACGTCGGCCTCGCTGTGGTCTCCTGCCCCGATGATGCCCGCACTGAGGGCAGAGGGTAATGGAGGGGCGCGGGATGTTGTTGGGCTCCGGGGGGGGTGGGGGGGGGGGGGGTTGGTGAAGCGGCTAGGGTCAAGGGGCATGGGGTGTGGGGTCAAGGGGCACGGGGTGTGGGATTGAGGGGAGGGCAGTTGAGGGGTAAGGGGTGGGAGTAGGGGTTAATGGAAGGGGATTGCGGGGGGGGGGTAAGGGGGCGAGGTGCCTGTTAACTACAGGAGGCAATATGGGGTACATTGGCTTGGTACGTTCACACAGGCTGCCTAACCGAGCCCAGTCTTGCAAGCCGTGTTGGAGAGGCCATTCCTCCCCTCACACACACACAGATGGTTAGGATCTCTGTGCGGCCCCAGGGCGCCTGGCTGGTCAGTCCCATTCCCCTCGATTCCCCCAGCGCACCCCATCCCCCACTTGCCCTGGTTACCCAGGAGACAGACCCAGCGCGGGGTAGACTCCCCTATCTTAGAGCGACAGCTCCCTGCCCCCACTCTCACGCGCACCGCCCTCACCCCCTCCATCGTCCGGTCAGGAGGGCGGGTCATACCAGAGAGCCCGCCGCGTGCCCCTGACCTGCTGGGACACCCTCGCTGATCTCCGACACGCCTCCCAGTTCACTTGAGGGGTCACTGGCATAGAACCTGAGAAAAGGAGAAGGAAGAATAAAACAAAGTGTTGGGGGGGGGGGGGTAGGAAACACATCCAGAAGCAAATAACCCTCCCTCACTCTCCACCTCCCCCCACCAACACATATCTCTGCTGCTGTGTCTACTTTTTGCGCCATTTCAGGCAAGTTCTACTTTAGCTACTCCCCTCCTTTTACTTCACCTGCAGAAGATCCTACTGTCTGTTGTCACGTTGCTTGCTGGTTTTCTGCCCTGTGGTCCCTTTTTTTGGACACCCTCGGCTCGTTGCCCAAACACAACGTTGCGCATTTTGCCGTCCACCTTAACCCGTTCCTGAACTCCCTCACGTTCGCACGATTCGAGGGAACCTTCTCAGCAGCGTTCGACAGCGGCAGACGTGACCTCACTTTTAGAGTCAGGCGAGAGATGTACAGCACAGAAACAGACCCTTCGGCCCAACTCCTCCGTGCTGACCCGGATACCCTCACCTAATCCAGTCCCCGTTTGCCAGCAGTTGGCCCATCTCTCCCCTAAACCCTCCCTATCCATGTCCCCCATCCTGATGCCTTTTAAATGCTGTCATTGTACCAGCCCCCACCACTTCCTCTGACAGCTCGTTCCACACACGCACCACCCTCTGGGGGAAAAAGATGCCCCTCAGCTCCCTTTCCCCCCTCTCACCTTAAACCTACCCCCCTTTAGTTCTGGGCTCCCCCCACCCCAGGGGGAAAAGACCTTGTCTATTTACCCTATCCATGCCCCCCACTCATGATTTTATAACCCTCTAGTTCTGGACTCCCCCACCCCAGGGGGGAAAAGACCTTGTCTATTTAACCTATCCTTGCCCCCTCATGACCTCGAAAAGGTCACCCCTCAGCCTCCGACGCTCCAGGGAAAACAGCCCTAGCCTGTTCGGCCTCTTGCTCCATCTGGAGCACAGCCCATCACATGGGAGTTTATAAATAAGGAAGAATTAGGGTCAGGTTATTGTCTTAAAATATTCCGGGGGGGGGGCATGGTCTGGTCTCTCGCCACTCTGACGACTCTTTCACCATCTTCATCCCCTCGGGCGAGATCAATCCCTCTCCCCCCCACCCTCCCTCCCTCTGCACCCCCAAGGCTGTCGGAAGCTGCACGCAAGATTTAACCGGTTCCGACCCAGAGTCACTCCCCTCCACCATCCTCCTGGAATCGAGGGACGTACACCTCAGTGACAGGGTCAGAGGGACAGACAGAGAGAGACAGAGGGAAGCGACACATTGCAGAGAGATAGAGGAGAGAGTGCGCACTGGGGCTCGGTTGGTTAGAGTCCCAGGTTCGATCCCAGCCTCGGGCGACTGTCAGCATGGAGGCTGAACACTCCCCCACCCTCTCCACCACCCCCGACCCCCCGACCACCCCACTCCGTGTTTGCGATGGTTTCCTCCGGGTGCTCCGGTTTCCTCCCACAGTCCAAAGACTTGCAGGTTAGTGTGGATTGGCCGTGCTAAATTGTCCCATAGTGCCCAGGGATGTGTAGGTTAGGGTGGGTTGGCCGTGCTAAATTGTCCCCGTAGTGCCCAGGGATGTGCAGGTTAGGGTGGATTGGCCGTGCTAAATTGTCCCCGTAGTGCCCAGGGATGTACAGGTTAGGGTGGATTGGCCGTGCTAAATTGTCCGCGTAGTGCCCAGGGATGTACAGGTTAGGGTGGATTGGCCGTGCTAAATTGTCCCCGTAGTGCCCAGGGATGTGTAGGTTAGGGTGGATTGGCCGTGCTAAATTGTCCCCGTAGTGCCCAGGGATGTGCAGGTTAAGGTGGATTGGCCATGCTAAATTGTCCCCGTAGTGCCCAGGGATGTACAGGTTAGGGTGGATTGGCCGTGCTAAATTGTCCCAGTAGTGCCCAGGGATGTGCAGGTTAGGGTGGATTGGCCGTGCTAAATTGTCCCCGTAGTGCCCAGGGATGTGTAGGTTAGGGTGGATTGGCCGTGCTAAATTGTCCCCGTAGTGCCCAGGGATGTGCAGGTTAGGGTGGATTGGCCATGCTAAATTGTCCCGTAGTGCCCAGGGATGTGCAGGTTAGGGTGGATTGGCCGTGCTAAATTGTCCCCGTAGTGCCCAGGGATGTGCAGGTTAGGGTGGATTGGCCGTGCTAAATTGTCACACAGTGCCCAGGGATGTGCAGGTTAGGGTGGATTGGCCGTGCCAAATTGTCCCCGTAGTGCCCAAGGATGTGCAGGTTAGGGTGGATTGGCCCGTGCTAAATTGTCCCCGTAGTGCCCAGGGATGTGCAGGTTAGGGTGGATTGGCCCGTGCTAAATTGTCCCCGTAGTGCCCAGGGATGTGCAGGTTAGGGTGGATTGGCCCGTGCTAAATTGTCCCGGAAGTGCCCAGGGATGTGCAGGTTAGGGTGGATTGGCCCGTGCTAAATTGTCCCCGTAGTGCCCAGGGATGTGCAGGTTAGGGTGGATTGGCCCGTGCTAAATTGTCCCCGTAGTGCCCAGGGATGTGCAGGTTAGGGTGGATCGGCCGTGGGGAATGCAGGGATACAGGGATGGACGTGAGTTGAAGTGGGAAAGAGTTAAGAGAGATCACGGAGAGATTTCTGAGAGATTACGGAGAGAGAATGAGTAAGCAGAGATATAGGAATGATTGCCGAAAGACCGAGTGGAGGTTGTGGAGAGATGGCAGGAGACAGGAGAGATGGCAGAGAGATGCCCGCCCCCATTACCCGTGCCTCTCCCCCACGGGGGCCCCCGTGCCCCACGCCCTTACCCGTGCCCCGGTTCCAGCCCGGGATGACCCATTCCTCCTGGTGTCGGTGGACAGCTGCCCGCATGTACCAGGACCTCAGACCCTCCAGCGCCAACGCCCTGTGGATGTCTCGGTCCGCCCGTTCCCCCGCTCCCCTTCGATGCGACCCACCAGCCGTGGATCCTGGGCCTGGCCAGCGCCTGGGGGGGCACGCGCTCGCCTCGGGGTAATGGGGCCCGGCCAGGCCAGAGGCCCCGGGCCCCCCCAGCGAGCGGCGCCCGGGGCGGGCAACCGTGGCGCTGTCGCTCAGCGTCTCCGAGCTGCTGCTGCGGCGCGTCTTGCGGGTCAGAGCGACGCCGGGCCACAACCCGGGCTCTGAGGGAGGGCCGTCCGGGCGCTGAGTGCAACGGGGAACCGACGTCAGGTACCTACAAGCAGAGAGAGAGAAGGGTAAACGGAGGATCGTGGGCATCGGGGGGGGGGGGTGGTGGGCAGAACATGGGAACATTCCTGTGCAGTCCTGGCCCTTCGGCCCCTCCGTGCTGTGCTGACCAATCTGAAGCCCCTCTCTCCTACCCTATTCCATTCTCCTCCATGTGCCTACCCAATGCCCATTTAAATGCCCCTAAAGTTGGTGAGTCTACTCCTGTTACAGACAGTGCGTTCCACGCCCCCCTCCTACTCTCTGAGTAAAGAAACTCCCTCTGCCATCTGTCCTGTATCTATCACCCCCTCAATTTAAAGCTGTGTCCCCTGGTGCTAGCCATCACCATCCGAGGGAAAAGGCTCTCACTGACCACCCTGTCTCACCCTCGGATTATCTTATACCTCTCAGTTAAGTCACCTCTCAGCCTCCTTCTCTCTAACGGAAACAGCCTCAAGTCCCTCAGCCTTTCCCCATAAGACCTTCCCTCCATAACCAGGCAACATCCCGGGAAATCCCCTCTGAACCCTTTCCAAAGCTTCCACATCCTTCCTATCATGCGGTGACCAGAACTGTACACAATCCTCCCCAAGTGCGGCTGCACCAGAGTTTTGTACAGCTGCAGCATGACCCCGTGGCTCCGAAACTCAATCCCTCTCCCAATAAACACTAACACACCGTACACCTTCTTAACAATCCGATCGACCTGGGTGGAAACTTTCAGGGATCTATGTACATGGACACTGAGATCTCTCTGCTCATCTACACTACCGAGAATCTTACCATGAGCCCAGTACTCTGTATTCCTGTTACTCCTTCCAAAGTGAATCACCTCACACTTTTCCACATTAAACTCCATCTGCCACCTCCCAGCCCAGCTCTGCAGCTTATCTCTGTCCCTCTGTAACCTACAACATCCTTCCGCACTATCCACAACTCCACCCACCTTAGTGTCATCCCCAAATTTACTAACCCATCCTTCCACACCCTCATCCAGGTCATTCATAAAAATGACAAACAGCAGTGGTCCCAGAACAGACCCTGTGGTACCCCACTGGGAACTGAGCTCCAGGACGAACATTTCCCATCAACCACCACCCTCTGTCTTCTTTCAGCTAGCCAATTTCTGATCCCAACCACTAAATCACCCTCAATCCCATACCTCCATATTTGGTGCAGTAGCCTACCGTGGGGAACCTTATCAAACACCTTACTGAAATCCATATACACCACATCAACCACTTTACCCTTATCCACCTGTTTGGTCACCTTCTCAAAGAACTCAATAAGGTTAGTGAGGCACAACCTACCCTTCACAAAACTGTGTTGACTATCCCTAATCAACTTGTTCCTCTCTAGATGATTATAAATCCTCTCTCTTATAACCTTTCCCAACACTTTCCCCACAACCAAAGTAAGGCTCACTGGTCTATAATTACCAGGGTTGTCTGTACTCCCCTTCTTGAACAAGGGATATTTGCTATCCTCCAGTCTTCTAGCATATTCCTACAGACAATGAGGACATAAAGATCAAAGCCAAAGGTTCGGCAATCTCCTCCCTGGCTTCCCAGAGAATCCTCGGATAAATCCCATCTGGCCCTGAGGATTTATCTATTTTCACACTTTCCAAAATTCTAACATCTCCTTGTGAACCTCAATCCCATCTAGCCTAGTTTCCTGTATCTCAGTATTCTCCTCGACAACTTTGTCTTTTTCCTGTGTGAATATTGACAAAAAAATATTCATTTAGCGCTTCCCCTATCTCCTCAGACTTCACACACAACTTCCCCCTACAGTCCTTGATTGGCCCTAATCTTAACTAGTCATTCTTTTATTCCTGATATATCTATAGAAAGCTTCAGGGTTTTCCCTGATCCTATCTGTCAATGACTTCTCATGTCTTTTGTTAGCTCTCTCTTTAGGTCTTTCCTGGCTAACTTGAAACTCTCAAGCCCCAGAGAGAGGGGTAAAGAGAGGAGGATAGGTAGCAAGGCAGACAGAGAGAGAGAGAGACACAGAAAGAGAGAGAGAGACAGAGAGAGAGAGACAGAGACGGAGAGAGACAGAGACGGAGAGAGACAGAGACACAGGAAAAGAGAATCACAAGCAGAGAGACAGGCACAGACAGACAGAGAGATAAAGAGAGAATCACAGATAGGGAGACAGAGAGAGAGAGAGAAAGAAGGAATCAGATACAAGGAGCCTAAAACTGAATGAGAGACACAGAGAAACAGAGGGATAGACACAAAGAGAGAAAGATCATCGAATCCCAACAGTGTGGAAACAGGCCAACAAGTCCACACCGATCCTGCGAAGAGTAACCGACCCAGACCCATTCCCCGTTACTCGACATTTAACCCTGACCAATCCACCCTAACCTGCACATCCCTGGGCACTACGGGGACAATTTAGCACGGGCCAATCCACCCTAACCTGCACATCCCTGGGCACTACGGGGACAATTTAGCACGGCCGATCCACCCTAACCTGCACATCCCTGGGCACTACGGGGACAATTTAGCACGGTCAATCCACCCTAACCTGCACATCCCTGGGCACTACGGGGACAATTTAGCACGGTCGATCCACCCTAACCTGCACATCCCTGGGCACTACGGGGACAATTTAGCACGGCCGATCCACCCTAACCTGCACATCCCTGGGCACTACGGGGACAATTTAGCACGGTCAATCCACCCTAACCTGCACATCCCTGGGCACGATGGGGACAATTTAGCACGGCCAATCCACCCTAACCTGCACATCCCTGGGCACTATGGGACAATTTAGCACGGGCCAATCCACCCTAACCTGCACATCCCTGGGCACTATGGGACAATTTAGCACGGCCAATCCACCCTAACCTGCACATCCCTGGGCACTACGGGGACAATTTAGCACGGCCAATCCACCCTAACCTGCACATCCCCGAGCACTACGGGGACAATTTAGCACGGCCAATCCACCCTAACCTGCACATCCCTGGGCACTACGGGGACAATTTAGCACGGGCCAATCCACCCTAACCTGCACATCCCTGGGCACTACGGGGACAATTTAGCACGGTCAATCCACCCTAACCTGTACATCCCTGGGCACTACGGGGACAATTTAGCACGGGCCAATCCACCCTAACCTGCACATCCCTGGGCACTACGGGGACAATTTAGCACGGTCAATCCACCCTAACCTGTACATCCCTGGGCACTACGGGGACAATTTAGCACGGGCCAATCCACCCTAACCTGCAAACCCTGGGCACTACGGGGATAATTTAGCACGGCCAATCCACCCTAACCTGCACATCCCTGGGCACTATGGGACAATTTAGCACGGGCCAATCCACCCTAACCTGCACATCCCTGGGTACTACGGGGACAATTTAGCATGGCCAATCCACCCTAACCTGCACATCCCTGGGCACTATGGGACAATTTAGCACGGTCAATCCACCCTAACCTGCACATCCCTGGGCACTATGGGACAATTTAGCACGGGCCAATCCACCCTAACCTGCACATCCCTGGGCACTATGGGACAATTTAGCACGGTCAATCCACCCTAACCTGCACATCCCTGGGCACTATGGGACAATTTAGCACGGCCAATCCACCCTAACCTGTACATCCCTGGGCACGACGGGGACAATTTAGCACGGGCCAATCCACCCTAACCTGCACATCCCTGGGCACTATGGGACAATTTAGCACGGTCAATCCACCCTAACCTGCACATCCCTGGGCACTACGGGGACAATTTAGCACGGCCAATCCACCCTAACCTGCACATCCCTGGGCACTACGGGGACAATTTAGCACGGGCCAATCCACCCTAACCTGCACATCCCTGGGCACTACGGGGACAATTTAGCACGGCCAATCCACCCTAACCTGCACATCCCTGGGCACTACGGGGACAATTTAGCACGGGCCAATCCACCCTAAACTGCACATCCCTGGGCACTATGGGACAATTTAGCACGGCCAATCCACCCTAACCTGTACATCCCTGGGCACTACGGGGACAATTTAGCACGGGCCAATCCACCCTAACCTGCACATCCCTGGGCACTATGGGACAATTTAGCACGGCCAATCCACCCTAACCTGCACATCCCTGGGCACTACGGGGACAATTTAGCACGGGCCAATCCACCCTAACCTGCACATCCCTGGGCACTACGGGGACAATTTAGCACGGCCAATCCACCCTAACCTGCACATCCCTGGGCACTACGGGGACAATTTAGCACGGCCAATCCACCCTAACCTGCACATCCCTGGGCACTACGGGGACAATTTAGCATGGCCAATCCACCCTAACCTGCACATCCCTGGGCACTACGGGGACAATTTAGCACGGGCCAATCCACCCTAACCTGCACATCCCTGGGCACTACGGGGACAATTTAGCATGGCCAATCCACCCTAACCTGTACATCCCTGGGCACTACAGGGACAATTTAGCACGGCCAATCCACCCTAACCTGCACATCCCTGGGCACTACGGGGACAATTTAGCATGGCCAATCCACCCTAACCTGCACATCCCTGGGCACTACGGGGACAATTTAGCACGGCCAATCCACCCTAACCTGTACATCCCTGGGCACTACAGGGACAATTTAGCACGGCCAATCCACCCTAACCTGTACATCCCTGGGCACTACGGGGACAATTTAGCACGGGCCAATCCACCCTAACCTGCACATCCCTGGGCACTATGGGGACAATTTAGCACGGCCAATCCACCCTAACCTGCACATCCCTGGGCACTATGGGACAATTTAGCACGGCCAATCCACCCTAACCTGTACATCCCTGGGCACTACGGGGACAATTTAGCACGGGCCAATCCACCCTAACCTGCACATCTCTGGAGTGTGGGTGGAAACCCCACACAGATGCGGCGGGGGGGCGGGGGAGGGAGTGCAAACTCCACACAGACTGTCACCCGAGGCGGTGATCGAACCCGGGAGCCGTGAGGCAGCTGTGCTAACCACAGAGCCACCGTGTCACTGAGATAGAGCGATAGAGAGAGAGAAACAGACAGAAGAGAGAAACTGAGAAACAAAGGGACAGCGACAGTCAGACATAGAGTGAGGGAGAGAGCAACTGACAGAGAGACACAGACAGATCGAATGAGAGAGACACACACAGAGACAGAGGGAGAGAGTGACAGGGAGACAGAGGGAGAGAGTGACAGGGAGACAGAGGGAGAGAGTGACAGGGAGACAGAGGGAGAGAGTGACAGAGAGACAGAGGGAGAGAGTGACAGAGAGACAGAGGGAGAGAGTGACAGGGAGACAGAGGGAGAGAGTGACAGGGAGACAGAGGGAGAGAGTGACAGGGAGACAGAGGGAGAGAGTGACAGGGAGACAGAGGGAGAGAGTGACAGGGAGACAGAGGGAGAGAGTGACAGGGAGACAGAGGGAGAGAGTGACAGGGAGGCAGAGGGAGAGAGTGATGGGGAGAGAGTGACAGAGGGAGAGACTGATAGGAAGACAGAGGGAGAGAGTGACAGGGAGACAGAGGGAGAGAGTGACAGGGAGACAGAGGGAGAGAGTGACAGGGAGACAGAGGGAGAGAGTGACAGGGAGGCAGAGGGAGAGAGTGATGGGGAGAGAGTGACAGAGGGAGAGACTGATAGGAAGACAGAGGGAGAGAGTGACAGGGAGACAGAGGGAGAGAGTGACAGGGAGACAGAGGGAGAGTGTGACAGGGAGACAGAGGGAGAGTGTGACAGGGAGACAGAGGGAGAGTGTGACAGGGAGACAGAGGGAGAGTGTGACAGGGAGACAGAGGGAGAGAGTGACAGGGAGACAGAGGGAGAGAGTGACAGGGAGACAGAGGGAGAGAGTGACAGGGAGACAGAGGGAGAGAGTGACAGGGAGACAGAGGGAGAGAGTGACAGGGAGACAGAGGGAGAGAGTGACAGGGAGACAGAGGGAGAGAGTGACAGGGAGACAGAGGGAGAGTGTGACAGGGAGACAGAGGGAGAGTGTGACAGGGAGACAGAGGGAGAGTGTGACAGGGAGACAGAGGGAGAGAGTGACAGGGAGACAGAGGGAGAGAGTGACAGGGAGACAGAGGGAGAGAGTGACAGGGAGAGAGAGGGAGAGAGTGACAGGGAGACAGAGGGAGAGAGTGACAGGGAGACAGAGGGAGAGTGTGACAGGGAGACAGAGGGAGAGAGTGACAGGGAGACAGAGGGAGAGAGTGACAGGGAGACAGAGGGAGAGAGTGACAGGGAGACAGAGGGAGAGAGTCACAGGGAGACAGAGGGAGAGAGTCACAGGGAGACAGAGGGAGAGAGTGACAGGGAGACAGAGGGAGAGTGTGACAGGGAGACAGAGGGAGAGAGTGACAGGGAGACAGAGGGAGAGAGTGACAGGGAGACAGAGGGAGAGTGTGACAGGGAGACAGAGGGAGAGAGTCACAGGGAGACAGAGGGAGAGAGTCACAGGGAGACAGAGGGAGAGAGTGACAGGGAGACAGAGGGAGAGAGTGACAGGGAGACAGAGGGAGAGAGTGACAGGGAGACAGAGGGAGAGAGTGACAGGAAGAGAGAGTGTCAGGGAGAGAGAGTGTCAGGGAGAGAGAGTGTCAGGGAGAGAGAGTGTCAGGGAGAGAGAGTGTCAGGGAGAGAGAGTGTGACGGGGGAAAGAGAGTGACAGGGAGACAGAGGGAGAGAGTGACAGAGAGAGAGAGAGAGACAGAGGGAGAGAGTGACAGAGAGAGAGAGTGTCAGGGAGACAGAGGGAGAGAGTGACAGAAAGAGAGAGAGACAGAGGGAGAGAGTGACAGAGAGAGAGAGTGTCAGGGAGAGAGAGTGTGACAGAGAGACAGAGGGAGAGAGTGACAGGGAGAGAGAGTGACAGGGAGAGAGAGTGTCAGGGAGAGAGAGTGACAGGGAGAGAGAGTGACAGGGAGAGAGAGTGACAGGGAGAGAGAGTGTCAGAGAGAGAGAGTGACAGGGAGAGAGAGTGACAGGGAGAGAGAGTGACAGGGAGAGAGAGTGACAGGGAGAGAGAGTGACAGGGAGAGAGAGTGACAGGGAGAGAGAGTGACAGGGAGAGAGAGTGACAGGGAGAGAGAGTGACAGGGAGAGAGAGTGACAGGGAGAGAGAGTGACAGGGAGAGAGAGTGACAGGGAGAGAGAGTGACAGGGAGAGAGAGTGACAGGGAGAGAGAGTGACAGGGAGAGAGAGTGACAGGGAGAGAGAGTGACAGGGAGAGAGAGTGACAGGGAGAGAGTGTGACAGGGAGAGAGTGTGACAGGGAGAGAGTGTGACAGGGAGAGAGTGTGACAGGGAGAGAGTGTGACAGGGAGAGAGTGTGACAGGGAGAGAGAGTGACAGGGAGAGAGAGTGACAGGGAGAGAGAGTGACAGGGAGAGAGAGTGACAGGGAGAGAGAGTGACAGGGAGAGAGAGTGACAGGGAGAGAGAGTGACAGGGAGAGAGAGTGACAGGGAGAGAGAGTGACAGGGAGAGAGAGTGACAGGGAGAGAGAGTGACAGGGAGAGAGAGTGTCAGGGAGAGAGAGGGAGAGTGTGACAGGGAGAGAGAGGGAGAGTGTGACAGGGAGACAGAGGGAGAGTGTGACAGGGAGACAGAGGGAGAGTGTGACAGGGAGACAGAGGGAGAGTGTGACAGGGAGACAGAGGGAGAGTGTGACAGGGAGACAGAGGGAGAGTGTGACAGGGAGACAGAGGGAGAGTGTGACAGGGAGACAGAGGGAGAGAGTGACAGGGAGACAGAGGGAGAGAGTGACAGGGAGACAGAGGGAGAGTGTGACAGGGAGACAGAGGGAGAGTGTGACAGGGAGACAGAGGGAGAGTGTGACAGGGAGACAGAGGGAGAGAGTGACAGGGAGACAGAGGGAGAGAGTGACAGGGAGACAGAGGGAGAGAGTGACAGGGAGACAGAGGGAGAGTGTGACAGGGAGACAGAGGGAGAGAGTGACAGGGAGACAGAGGGAGAGAGTGACAGGAAGAGAGAGTGTCAGGGAGAGAGAGTGTCAGGGAGAGAGAGTGTGACGGGGGAAAGAGAGTGACAGGGAGACAGAGGGAGAGAGTGACAGAGAGAGAGAGAGAGACAGAGGGAGAGAGTGACAGAGAGAGAGAGTGTCAGGGAGACAGAGGGAGAGAGTGACAGAGAGAGAGAGAGACAGAGGGAGAGAGTGACAGAGAGAGAGAGTGTCAGGGAGAGAGAGTGTGACAGGGAGACAGAGGGAGAGAGTGACAGGGAGAGAGAGTGACAGGGAGAGAGAGTGACAGGGAGAGAGAGTGACAGGGAGAGAGAGTGACAGGGAGAGAGAGTGACAGGGAGAGAGAGTGACAGGGAGAGAGAGTGACAGGGAGAGAGAGAGACAGAGGGAGAGAGTGACAGGGAGAGAGAGTGTCAGGGAGAGAGAGTGTGACAGGGAGACAGAGGGAGAGAGTGACAGGGAGAGAGAGTGACAGGGAGAGAGAGTGACAGGGAGAGAGAGTGACAGGGAGAGAGAGTGACAGGGAGAGAGAGTGACAGGGAGAGAGAGTGACAGGGAGAGAGAGTGACAGGGAGAGAGAGTGACAGGGAGAGAGAGTGACAGGGAGAGAGAGTGACAGGGAGAGAGTGTGACAGGGAGAGAGTGTGACAGGGAGAGAGAGTGACAGGGAGAGAGAGTGACAGGGAGAGAGAGTGACAGGGAGAGAGAGTGACAGGGAGAGAGAGTGACAGGGAGAGAGAGTGACAGGGAGAGAGAGTGACAGGGAGAGAGAGTGACAGGGAGAGAGAGTGACAGGGAGAGAGAGTGACAGGGAGAGAGAGTGACAGGGAGAGAGAGTGTCAGGGAGAGAGAGTGTCAGGGAGAGAGAGTGTCAGGGAGAGAGAGGGAGAGAGTGACAGGGAGACAGGGAGAGAGTGTGACAGGGAGACAGAGGGAGAGTGTGACAGGGAGACAGAGGGAGAGTGTGACAGGGAGACAGAGGGAGAGTGTGACAGGGAGACAGAGGGAGAGTGTGACAGGGAGACAGAGGGAGAGAGTGACAGGGAGGCAGAGGGAGAGAGTGACAGGGAGACAGAGGGAGAGTGTGACAGGGAGACAGAGGGAGAGAGTGACAGGGAGACAGAGGGAGAGAGTGACAGGGAGACAGAGGGAGAGAGTGACAGGGAGACAGAGGGAGAGAGTGACAGGGAGACAGAGGGAGAGTGTGACAGGGAGACAGAGGGAGAGAGTCACAGGGAGACAGAGGGAGAGAGTGACAGGGAGACAGAGGGAGAGAGTGACAGGGAGACAGAGGGAGAGAGTGACAGGGAGACAGAGGGAGAGTGTGACAGGGAGACAGAGGGAGAGAGTGACAGGGAGACAGAGGGAGAGAGTGACAGGGAGACAGAGGGAGAGTGTGACAGGGAGACAGAGGGAGTGAGTCACAGGGAGACAGAGGGAGAGAGTCACAGGGAGACAGAGGGAGAGAGTGACAGGGAGACAGAGGGAGAGAGTGACAGGGAGACAGAGGGAGAGAGTGACAGGAAGAGAGAGTGTCAGGGAGAGAGAGTGTCAGGGAGAGAGAGTGTCAGGGAGAGAGAGTGTCAGGGAGAGAGAGTGTCAGGGAGAGAGAGTGTCAGGGAGAGAGAGTGTCAGGGAGAGAGAGAGTGTGACGGGGGAAAGAGAGTGACAGGGAGACAGAGGGAGAGAGTGACAGAGAGAGAGAGAGAGACAGAGGGAGAGAGTGACAGAGAGAGAGAGTGTCAGGGAGACAGAGGGAGAGAGTGACAGAAAGAGAGAGAGACAGAGGGAGAGAGTGACAGAGAGAGAGAGTGTCAGGGAGAGAGAGTGACAGGGAGAGAGAGTGTCAGGGAGAGAGAGTGACAGGGAGAGAGAGTGACAGAGAGAGAGAGTGTCAGAGAGAGAGAGTGACAGGGAGAGAGAGTGACAGGGAGAGAGAGTGACAGGGAGAGAGAGTGACAGGGAGAGAGAGTGACAGGGAGAGAGAGTGACAGGGAGAGAGAGTGACAGGGAGAGAGAGTGACAGGGAGAGAGAGTGACAGGGAGAGAGAGTGACAGGGAGAGAGAGTGACAGGGAGAGAGAGTGACAGGGAGAGAGAGTGACAGGGAGAGAGAGTGACAGGGAGAGAGAGTGACAGGGAGAGAGAGTGACAGGGAGAGAGAGTGACAGGGAGAGAGAGTGACAGGGAGAGAGAGTGACAGGGAGAGAGAGTGACAGGGAGAGAGAGTGACAGGGAGAGAGAGTGACAGGGAGAGAGAGTGACAGGGAGAGAGAGTGACAGGGAGAGAGAGTGACAGGGAGAGAGAGTGACAGGGAGAGAGAGTGACAGGGAGAGAGTGTGACAGGGAGAGAGAGTGACAGGGAGAGAGAGTGACAGGGAGAGAGAGTGACAGGGAGAGAGAGTGACAGGGAGAGAGAGTGACAGGGAGAGAGAGTGACAGGGAGAGAGAGTGACAGGGAGAGAGAGTGACAGGTAGAGAGAGTGACAGGGAGAGAGAGTGACAGGGAGAGAGAGTGACAGGGAGAGAGAGTGACAGGGAGAGAGAGTGTCAGGGAGAGAGAGTGTCAGGGAGAGAGAGGGAGAGTGTGACAGGGAGACAGAGGGAGAGTGTGACAGGGAGACAGAGGGAGAGTGTGACAGGGAGACAGAGGGAGAGTGTGACAGGGAGACAGAGGGAGAGT
The DNA here is from genome assembly GCF_047496795.1 of Chiloscyllium punctatum. Classification (NCBI taxonomy): domain Eukaryota; kingdom Metazoa; phylum Chordata; class Chondrichthyes; order Orectolobiformes; family Hemiscylliidae; genus Chiloscyllium; species Chiloscyllium punctatum. The sequence continues at coordinate 180,001 of NW_027310140.1, forward strand.
GTGACAGGGAGACAGAGGGAGAGTGTGACAGGGAGACAGAGGGAGAGTGTGACAGGGAGACAGAGGGAGAGAGTGACAGGGAGACAGAGGGAGAGAGTGACAGGGAGACAGAGGGAGAGTGTGACAGGGAGACAGAGGGAGAGTGTGACAGGGAGACAGAGGGAGAGTGTGACAGGGAGACAGAGGGAGAGAGTGACAGGGAGACAGAGGGAGAGAGTGACAGGGAGACAGAGGGAGAGAGTGACAGGGAGACAGAGGGAGAGAGTGACAGGGAGACAGAGGGAGAGAGTGACAGGGAGACAGAGGGAGAGAGTGACAGGGAGACAGAGGGAGAGAGTGACAGGAAGAGAGAGTGTCAGGGAGAGAGAGTGTCAGGGAGAGAGAGTGTGACGGGGGAAAGAGAGTGACAGGGAGACAGAGGGAGAGAGTGACAGAGAGAGAGAGAGAGACAGAGGGAGAGAGTGACAGAGAGAGAGAGTGTCAGGGAGACAGAGGGAGAGAGTGACAGAGAGAGAGAGAGACAGAGGGAGAGAGTGACAGAGAGAGAGAGTGTCAGGGAGAGAGAGTGTGACAGGGAGACAGAGGGAGAGAGTGACAGGGAGAGAGAGTGACAGGGAGAGAGAGTGACAGGGAGAGAGAGTGACAGGGAGAGAGAGTGACAGGGAGAGAGAGTGACAGGGAGAGAGAGTGACAGGGAGAGAGAGTGACAGGGAGAGAGAGTGACAGGGAGAGAGAGTGACAGGGAGAGAGAGTGACAGGGAGAGAGAGTGACAGGGAGAGAGAGTGACAGGGAGAGAGAGTGACAGGGAGAGAGAGTGACAGGGAGAGAGTGTGACAGGGAGAGAGAGTGACAGGGAGAGAGTGTGACAGGGAGAGAGTGTGACAGGGAGAGAGAGTGACAGGGAGAGAGAGTGACAGGGAGAGAGAGAGTGACAGGGAGAGAGAGTGACAGGGAGAGAGAGTGACAGGGAGAGAGAGTGACAGGGAGAGAGAGTGACAGGGAGAGAGAGTGACAGGGAGAGAGAGTGACAGGGAGAGAGAGTGACAGGGAGAGAGAGTGACAGGGAGAGAGAGTGACAGGGAGAGAGAGTGACAGGGAGAGAGAGTGTCAGGGAGAGAGAGGGAGAGAGTGACAGGGAGACAGGGAGAGAGTGTGACAGGGAGACAGAGGGAGAGTGTGACAGGGAGACAGAGGGAGAGTGTGACAGGGAGACAGAGGGAGAGTGTGACAGGGAGACAGAGGGAGAGTGTGACAGGGAGACAGAGGGAGAGAGTGACAGGGAGACAGAGGGAGAGAGTGACAGGGAGACAGAGGGAGAGTGTGACAGGGAGACAGAGGGAGAGTGTGACAGGGAGACAGAGGGAGAGTGTGACAGGGAGACAGAGGGAGAGTGTGACAGGGAGACAGAGGGAGAGAGTGACAGGGAGACAGAGGGAGAGAGTGACAGGGAGACAGAGGGAGAGAGTGACAGGGAGACAGAGGGAGAGTGTGACAGGGAGACAGAGGGAGAGTGTGACAGGGAGACAGAGGGAGAGTGTGACAGGGAGACAGAGGGAGAGTGTGACAGGGAGACAGAGGGAGAGTGTGACAGGGAGACAGAGGGAGAGTGTGACAGGGAGACAGAGGGAGAGAGTGACAGGGAGACAGAGGGAGAGAGTGACAGGAAGAGAGAGTGTCAGGGAGAGAGAGTGTCAGGGAGAGAGAGTGTCAGGGAGAGAGAGTGTGACGGGGGAAAGAGAGTGACAGGGAGACAGAGGGAGAGAGTGACAGAGAGAGAGAGAGAGACAGAGGGAGAGAGTGACAGAGAGAGAGAGTGTCAGGGAGACAGAGGGAGAGAGTGACAGAGAGAGAGAGAGACAGAGGGAGAGAGTGACAGAGAGAGAGAGTGTCAGGGAGAGAGAGTGTGACAGGGAGACAGAGGGAGAGAGTGACAGGGAGAGAGAGTGTCAGGGAGAGAGAGTGTCAGGGAGAGAGAGTGTCAGGGAGAGAGAGTGACAGAGAGAGAGAGTGACAGAGAGAGAGAGTGACAGGGAGAGAGAGTGACAGGGAGAGAGTGGGAGAGTGACAGGGAGAGAGAGGGAGAGTGTGACAGGGAGACAGAGGGAGAGAGTGACAGGGAGACAGAGGGAGAGAGTGACAGGGAGACAGAGGGAGAGAGTGACAGGGAGAGAGAGTGTCAGGGAGAGATAGTGACAGGAAGAGAGAGTGACAGGGAGAGAGAGTGACAGGGAGAGAGAGTGACAGGGAGAGAGAGGGAGAGAGTGACAGGGAGACAGAGGGAGAGAGTAATGGGGAGAGAGTGACAGAGGGAGAGACTGATAGGGAGACAGAGGGAGAGAATGACAGGGAGACAGAGGGAGAGAGTGACAGAGAGAGAGAGTGTCAGGGAGAGAGTGACAGAGAGACAGAGGGAGAGAGTGACAGGAAGAGAGAGTGTCAGGGAGAGAGAGTGTCAGGGAGAGAGAGTGTCAGGGAGAGAGAGTGTCAGGGAGAGAGAGTGACAGGGAGAGAGAGGGAGAGAGTGACAGGGAGAGAGAGGGAGAGAGTGACAGGGAGAGAGAGGGAGAGAGTGACAGGGAGACAGAGGGAGAGAGTGACAGGGAGAGAGAGTGACAGGGAGAGAGAGGGAGAGAGAGGGAGAGAGTGACAGGGAGAGAGAGGGAGAGTGTGACAGGGAGACAGAGGGAGAGTGTGACAGGGAGACAGAGGGAGAGTGTGACAGGGAGACAGAGGGAGAGTGTGACAGGGAGACAGAGGGAGAGAGTGACAGGGAGACAGAGGGAGAGTGTGACAGGGAGACAGAGGGAGAGTGTGACAGGGAGACAGAGGGAGAGAGTGACAGGGAGACAGAGGGAGAGAGTGACAGGGAGACAGAGGGAGAGTGTGACAGGGAGACAGAGGGAGAGAGTGACAGGGAGACAGAGGGAGAGAGTGACAGGGAGACAGAGGGAGAGAGTGACAGGGAGACAGAGGGAGAGAGTGACAGGGAGACAGAGGGAGAGAGTGACAGGGAGACAGAGGGAGAGAGTGACAGGGAGACAGAGGGAGAGAGTGACAGGAAGAGAGAGTGTCAGGGAGAGAGAGTGTCAGGGAGAGAGAGTGTGACGGGGGAAAGAGAGTGACAGGGAGACAGAGGGAGAGAGTGACAGAGAGAGAGAGAGAGACAGAGGGAGAGAGTGACAGAGAGAGAGAGTGTCAGGGAGACAGAGGGAGAGAGTGACAGAGAGAGAGAGAGACAGAGGGAGAGAGTGACAGAGAGAGAGAGTGTCAGGGAGAGAGAGTGTGACAGGGAGACAGAGGGAGAGAGTGACAGGGAGAGAGAGTGACAGGGAGAGAGAGTGTCAGGGAGAGAGAGTGACAGGGAGAGAGAGTGACAGGGAGAGAGAGTGACAGGGAGAGAGAGTGACAGAGAGAGAGAGTGTCAGGGAGAGAGAGTGACAGGGAGAGAGAGTGACAGGGAGAGAGAGTGACAGGGAGAGAGAGTGACAGGGAGAGAGAGTGACAGGGAGAGAGAGTGACAGGGAGAGAGAGTGACAGGGAGAGAGAGTGACAGGGAGACAGGGAGAGAGGGAGACAGGGAGACAGAGGGAGAGAGTGACAGGGAGACAGAGGGAGAGAGTGACAGGGAGACAGAGGGAGAGAGTGACAGGGAGACAGAGGGAGAGAGTGACAGGGAGAGAGAGAGTGACAGGGAGAGAGTGGGAGAGTGACAGGGAGAGAGAGGGAGAGTGTGACAGGGAGACAGAGGGAGAGAGTGACAGGGAGAGAGAGGGAGAGAGTGACAGGAAGAGAGAGTGTCAGGGAGAGAGAGTGTCAGGGAGAGAGAGTGTCAGGGAGAGAGAGTGTCAGGGAGAGAGAGTGACAGGGAGAGAGAGTGTCAGGGAGAGAGAGTGACAGGGAGAGAGAGTGACAGGGAGAGAGAGTGACAGGGAGAGAGAGTGACAGGGAGAGAGAGTGACAGGGAGAGAGAGTGACAGGGAGAGAGAGTGACAGGGAGAGAGAGTGACAGGGAGAGAGAGTGACAGGGAGAGAGAGTGACAGGGAGAGAGAGTGACAGGGAGAGAGAGTGACAGGGAGAGAGAGTGACAGGGAGAGAGAGTGACAGGGAGAGAGAGGGAGAGTGTGACAGGGAGACAGAGGGAGAGAGTGACAGGGAGACAGAGGGAGAGAGTGACAGGGAGACAGAGGGAGAGAGTGACAGGGAGACAGAGGGAGAGAGTGACAGGGAGACAGAGGGAGAGAGTGACAGGGAGACAGAGGGAGAGAGTGACAGGGAGAGAGAGGGAGAGAGTGACAGGGAGAGAGAGGGAGAGAGTGACAGGGAGAGAGAGGGAGAGAGTGACAGGGAGAGAGAGGGAGAGAGAGGGAGAGAGTGACAGGGAGAGAGAGGGAGAGAGTGACAGGGAGAGAGAGGGAGAGAGTGACAGGGAGACAGAGGGAGAGAGTGACAGGGAGACAGAGGGAGAGAGTAATGGGGAGAGAGTGACAGGGAGACAGAGGGAGAGAGTGACAGGGAGAGAGTGACAGGGAGAGAGAGGGAGAGAGTGACAGGGAGAGAGAGGGAGAGAGTGACAGGGAGAGAGAGGGAGAGAGTGACAGGGAGAGAGAGGGAGAGAGTGACAGGGAGAGAGAGGGAGAGAGTGACAGGGAGAGAGAGGGAGAGAGTGACAGGGAGAGAGAGGGAGAGAGTGACAGGGAGAGACAGGGAGAGAGTGACAGGGAGAGAGAGGGAGAGAGTAATGGGGAGAGAGTGACAGGGAGACAGAGGGAGAGAGTGACAGAGAGAGACAGACAGAGGGAAGAGAGTGACAGGGGGAAGAGAGTGACAGGGAGACAGAGGGAGAGAGAGACAGAGGGAGAGAGTGACAGGGAGAGAGAGTGACAGGGAGAGAGAGTGACAGGGAGAGAGAGTGACAGGGAGAGAGAGTGACAGGGAGAGAGAGTGACAGGGAGAGAGAGTGACAGGGAGAGAGAGTGACAGGGAGAGAGAGTGACAGGGAGAGAGAGTGACAGGGAGAGAGAGTGACAGGGAGAGAGAGTGACAGGGAGAGAGAGTGACAGGGAGAGAGAGTGACAGGGAGAGAGAGTGACAGGGAGAGAGAGTGACAGGGAGAGAGAGTGACAGGGAGAGAGAGTGACAGGGAGAGAGAGTGACAGGGAGAGAGAGTGTCAGGGAGAGAGAGTGACAGGGAGAGAGAGTGACAGGGAGAGAGAGTGACAGGGAGAGAGAGTGACAGGGAGAGAGAGTGACAGGGAGAGAGAGTGACAGGGAGAGAGAGTGACAGGGAGAGAGAGTGTCAGGGAGAGAGAGTGTCAGGGAGAGAGAGTGACAGGGAGAGAGAGTGACAGGGAGAGAGAGTGACAGGGAGAGAGAGTGACAGGGAGAGAGAGTGACAGGGAGAGAGAGTGACAGGGAGAGAGAGTGACAGGGAGAGAGAGTGACAGGGAGAGAGAGTGACAGGGAGAGAGAGTGTCAGGGAGAGAGAGTGTCAGGGAGAGAGAGTGACAGGGAGAGAGAGTGACAGGGAGAGAGAGTGACAGGGAGAGAGAGTGACAGGGAGAGAGAGTGACAGGGAGAGAGAGTGACAGGGAGAGAGAGTGACAGGGAGAGAGAGTGACAGGGAGAGAGAGTGTCAGGGAGAGAGAGTGTCAGGGAGAGAGAGTGACAGGGAGAGAGAGTGACAGGGAGAGAGAGTGACAGGGAGAGTGAGTGACAGGGAGAGAGAGTGACAGGGAGAGAGAGTGACAGGGAGAGAGAGTGTCAGGGAGAGAGAGTGACAGGGAGAGAGAGTGACAGGGAGAGAGAGTGACAGGGAGAGAGAGTGACAGGGAGAGAGAGTGACAGGGAGAGAGAGTGACAGGGAGAGAGAGTGTCAGGGAGAGAGAGTGTCAGGGAGAGAGAGTGTCAGGGAGAGAGAGTGTCAGGGAGAGAGAGGGAGAGTGTGACAGGGAGACAGAGGGAGAGTGTGACAGGGAGACAGAGGGAGAGTGTGACAGGGAGACAGAGGGAGAGTGTGACAGGGAGACAGAGGGAGAGTGTGACAGGGAGACAGAGGGAGAGTGTGACAGGGAGACAGAGGGAGAGTGTGACAGGGAGACAGAGGGAGAGTGTGACAGGGAGACAGAGGGAGAGTGTGACAGGGAGACAGAGGGAGAGTGTGACAGGGAGACAGAGGGAGAGTGTGACAGGGAGACAGAGGGAGAGTGTGACAGGGAGACAGAGGGAGAGAGTGACAGGGAGACAGAGGGAGAGAGTGACAGGGAGACAGAGGGAGAGTGTGACAGGGAGACAGAGGGAGAGTGTGACAGGGAGACAGAGGGAGAGTGTGACAGGGAGACAGAGGGAGAGAGTGACAGGGAGACAGAGGGAGAGAGTGACAGGAAGAGAGAGTGTCAGGGAGAGAGTGTCAGGGAGAGAGTGTGTCAGGGAGAGAGAGTGTGACGGGGGAAAGAGAGTGACAGGGAGACAGAGGGAGAGAGTGACAGAGAGAGAGAGAGAGACAGAGGGAGAGAGTGACAGAGAGAGAGAGTGTCAGGGAGACAGAGGGAGAGAGTGACAGAGAGAGAGAGAGACAGAGGGAGAGAGTGACAGAGAGAGAGAGTGTCAGGGAGAGAGAGTGTGACAGGGAGACAGAGGGAGAGAGTGACAGGGAGAGAGAGTGTCAGGGAGAGAGAGTGTCAGGGAGAGAGAGTGTCAGGGAGAGAGAGTGTCAGGGAGAGAGAGTGTCAGGGAGAGAGAGTGTCAGGGAGAGAGAGTGTCAGGGAGAGAGAGTGTCAGGGAGAGAGAGTGACAGAGAGAGAGAGTGTCAGGGAGAGAGAGTGACAGGGAGAGAGAGTGACAGGGAGAGAGAGTGACAGGGAGAGAGAGTGACAGGGAGAGAGAGTGACAGGGAGAGAGAGTGACAGGGAGAGAGAGTGACAGGGAGAGAGAGTGACAGGGAGAGAGAGTGACAGGGAGAGAGAGTGACAGGGAGAGAGAGTGACAGGGAGAGAGAGTGACAGGGAGAGAGAGTGACAGGGAGAGAGAGTGACAGGGAGAGAGAGTGACAGGGAGAGAGAGTGACAGGGAGAGAGAGTGACAGGGAGAGAGAGTGACAGGGAGAGAGGGAGACAGGGAGACAGAGGGAGAGAGTGACAGGGAGACAGAGGGAGAGAGTGACAGGGAGAGAGAGTGTCAGGGAGAGAGTGACAGAGAGACAGAGGGAGAGAGTGACAGGAAGAGAGAGTGTCAGGGAGAGAGAGTGTCAGGGAGAGAGAGTGTCAGGGAGAGAGAGTGTCAGGGAGAGAGAGTGACAGGGAGAGAGAGTGACAGGGAGAGAGAGGGAGAGAGTGACAGGGAGAGAGAGGGAGAGAGTAATGGGGAGAGAGTGACAGAGGGAGAGACTGATAGGGAGACAGAGGGAGAGAATGACAGGGAGACAGAGGGAGAGAGTGACAGAGAGAGAGAGTGTCAGGGAGAGAGTGACAGAGAGACAGAGGGAGAGAGTGACAGGAAGAGAGAGTGTCAGGGAGAGAGAGTGTCAGGGAGAGAGAGTGTCAGGGAGAGAGAGTGTCAGGGAGAGAGAGTGACAGGGAGAGAGAGTGACAGGGAGAGAGAGTGACAGGGAGAGAGAGTGACAGGGAGAGAGAGTGACAGGGAGAGAGAGTGACAGGGAGAGAGAGTGACAGGGAGAGAGAGTGACAGGGAGAGAGAGTGACAGGGAGAGAGAGTGACAGGGAGAGAGAGTGACAGGGAGAGAGAGGGAGAGTGTGACAGTGAGACAGAGGGAGAGAGTGACAGGGAGACTGAGGGAGAGAGTGACAGGGAGAGAGAGGGAGAGAGTGACAGGGAGAGAGAGGGAGAGAGTGACAGGGAGAGAGAGGGAGAGAGAGGGAGAGAGTGACAGGGAGAGAGAGGGAGAGAGTGACAGGGAGAGAGAGGGAGAGAGTGACAGGGAGACAGAGGGAGAGAGTGACAGGGAGACAGAGGGAGAGAGTGACAGGGAGACAGAGGGAGAGAGTAATGGGGAGAGAGTGACAGGGAGAGAGAGGGAGAGAGTGACAGGGAGAGAGAGGGAGAGAGTGACAGGGAGAGAGAGGGAGAGAGTGACAGGGAGAGAGAGGGAGAGAGTGACAGGGAGAGAGAGGGAGAGAGTGACAGGGAGAGAGAGGGAGAGAGTGACAGGGAGAGAGAGGGAGAGAGTGACAGGGAGAGAGAGGGAGAGAGTGACAGGGAGAGAGAGGGAGAGAGTAATGGGGAGAGAGTGACAGGGAGACAGAGGGAGAGAGTGACAGAGAGAGAGAGACAGAGGGAAGAGAGTGACAGGGGGAAGAGAGTGACAGGGAGACAGAGGGAGAGAGAGACAGAGGGAGAGAGTGACAGGGAGAGAGAGTGACAGGGAGAGAGAGTGACAGGGAGAGAGAGAGACAGGGAGAGAGAGTGACAGGGAGAGAGAGTGACAGGGAGAGAGAGTGACAGGGAGAGAGAGTGACAGGGAGAGAGAGTGACAGGGAGAGAGAGTGACAGGGAGAGAGAGTGACAGGGAGAGAGAGTGACAGGGAGAGAGAGTGACAGGGAGAGAGAGTGACAGGGAGAGAGAGTGACAGGGAGAGAGAGTGACAGGGAGAGAGAGTGACAGGGAGAGAGAGTGACAGGGAGAGAGAGTGACAGGGAGAGAGAGTGACAGGGAGAGAGAGTGACAGGGAGAGAGAGTGACAGGGAGAGAGAGTGACAGGGAGAGAGAGTGACAGGGAGAGAGAGTGACAGGGAGAGAGAGTGACAGGGAGAGAGAGTGACAGGGAGAGAGAGTGACAGGGAGAGAGAGTGACAGGGAGAGAGAGTGACAGGGAGAGAGAGTGACAGGGAGAGAGAGTGACAGGGAGAGAGAGTGACAGGGAGAGAGAGTGACAGGGAGAGAGAGTGACAGGGAGAGAGAGTGACAGGGAGAGAGAGTGACAGGGAGAGAGAGTGACAGGGAGAGAGAGTGACAGGGAGAGAGAGTGACAGGGAGAGAGAGGGAGAGAGTGACAGGGAGACAGGGAGAGAGAGTGACAGGGAGACAGGGAGAGAGAGTGACAGGGAGAGAGAGGGAGAGTGTGACAGGGAGACAGAGGGAGAGAGTGACAGGGAGACAGAGGGAGAGAGTGACAGGGAGAGAGAGGGAGAGAGTGACAGGGAGAGAGAGGGAGAGAGTGACAGGGAGGCAGAGGGAGAGAGTGACAGGGAGGCAGAGGGAGAGAGTGACAGGGAGGCAGAGGGAGAGAGTGACAGGGAGGCAGAGGGAGAGAGTGACAGGGAGGCAGAGGGAGAGAGTGACAGTGAGGCAAAGGGAGAGAGTGACAGGGAGAGAGAGGGAGAGAGTGACAGGGAGAGAGAGGGAGAGAGTGACAGGGAGAGAGAGAGGGAGAGAGTGACAGGGAGAGAGAGGGAGAGAGTGACAGGAAGAGAGAGTGTCAGGGAGAGAGAGTGTCAGGGAGAGAGAGTGACAGGGAGAGAGAGTGACAGGGAGAGAGAGTGACAGGGAGAGAGAGTGACAGGGAGAGAGAGTGACAGGGAGAGAGAGTGTCAGGGAGAGAGAGTGTCAGGGAGAGAGAGGGAGAGTGTGACAGGGAGACAGAGGGAGAGAGTGACAGGGAGACAGAGGGAGAGAGTGACAGGGAGACAGAGGGAGAGAGTGACAGGGAGAGAGAGGGAGAGAGTGACAGGGAGAGAGAGGGAGAGAGTGACAGGAAGAGAGTGTGTCAGGGAGAGAGAGTGTCAGGGAGAGAGAGTGTCAGGGAGAGAGAGTGACAGGGAGAGAGAGTGACAGGGAGAGAGAGTGACAGGGAGAGAGAGTGACAGGGAGAGAGAGTGACAGGGAGAGAGAGTGACAGGGAGAGAGAGTGACAGGGAGAGAGAGTGACAGGGAGAGAGAGTGACAGGGAGAGAGAGTGACAGGGAGAGAGAGGGAGAGAGTGACAGGGAGACAGGGAGAGAGAGTGACAGGGAGAGAGAGGGGGAGAGTGACAGGGAGAGAGAGTGACAGGGAGAGAGAGTGACAGGGAGAGAGAGTGACAGGGAGAGACAGTGACAGGGAGAGACAGTGACAGGGAGAGAGAGGGAGAGAGTGACAGGGAGACAGGGAGAGAGAGTGACAGGGAGACAGGGAGAGAGAGTGACAGGGAGAGAGAGGGAGAGTGTGACAGGGAGACAGAGGGAGAGAGTGACAGGGAGACAGAGGGAGAGAGTGACAGGGAGAGAGAGGGAGAGAGTGACAGGGAGAGAGAGGGAGAGAGTGACAGGGAGGCAGAGGGAGAGAGTGACAGGGAGGCAGAGGGAGAGAGTGACAGGGAGGCAGAGGGAGAGAGTGACAGGGAGGCAGAGGGAGAGAGTGACAGGGAGGCAGAGGGAGAGAGTGACAGTGAGGCAAAGGGAGAGAGTGACAGGGAGAGAGAGGGAGAGAGTGACAGGGAGAGAGAGGGAGAGAGTGACAGGGAGAGAGTGACAGGGAGAGAGAGAGGGAGAGAGTGACAGGGAGAGAGAGGGAGAGAGTGACAGGAAGAGAGAGTGTCAGGGAGAGAGAGTGTCAGGGAGAGAGAGTGACAGGGAGAGAGAGTGACAGGGAGAGAGAGTGACAGGGAGAGAGAGTGACAGGGAGAGAGAGTGACAGGGAGAGAGAGTGACAGGGAGAGAGAGTGACAGGGAGAGAGAGTGACAGGGAGAGAGAGTGTCAGGGAGAGAGAGTGTCAGGGAGAGAGAGTGACAGGGAGAGAGAGTGACAGGGAGAGAGAGTGACAGGGAGAGAGAGTGACAGGGAGAGAGAGTGACAGGGAGAGAGAGTGACAGGGAGAGAGAGGGAGAGTGTGACAGGGAGACAGAGGGAGAGAGTGACAGGGAGACAGAGGGAGAGAGTGACAGGGAGACAGAGGGAGAGAGTGACAGGGAGAGAGAGGGAGAGAGTGACAGGGAGAGAGAGGGAGAGAGTGACAGGAAGAGAGTGTGTCAGGGAGAGAGAGTGTCAGGGAGAGAGAGTGTCAGGGAGAGAGAGTGTCAGGGAGAGAGAGTGACAGGGAGAGAGAGTGACAGGGAGAGAGAGTGACAGGGAGAGAGAGTGACAGGGAGAGAGAGTGACAGGGAGAGAGAGTGACAGGGAGAGAGAGTGACAGGGAGAGAGAGTGACAGGGAGAGAGAGTGACAGGGAGAGAGAGTGACAGGGAGAGAGAGTGACAGGGAGAGAGAGGGAGAGAGTGACAGGGAGACAGGGAGAGAGAGTGACAGGGAGAGAGAGGGGGAGAGTGACAGGGAGAGAGAGTGACAGGGAGAGAGAGTGACAGGGAGAGAGAGTGACAGGGAGAGAGAGTGACAGGGAGAGAGAGTGACAGGGAGAGAGAGTGACAGGTAGAGAGAGTGACAGGGAGAGAGAGTGACAGGGAGAGAGAGTGACAGGGAGAGAGAGTGACAGGGAGACAGAGGGGGAGAGTGACAGGGAGACAGAGGGAGAGTGTGACAGGGAGACAGAGGGAGAGTGTGACAGGGAGACAGAGGGAGAGTGTGACAGGGAGACAGAGGGAGAGAGTGACAGGGAGACAGAGGGAGAGAGTGACAGGGAGACAGAGGGAGAGAGTGACAGGGAGACAGAGGGAGAGAGTGACAGGGAGACAGAGGGAGAGAGTGACAGGGAGACAGAGGGAGAGAGTGACAGGGAGACAGAGGGAGAGAGTGACAGGGAGACAGAGGGAGAGAGTGACAGGGAGACAGAGGGAGAGAGTGACAGGGAGACAGAGGGAGAGAGTGACAGGGAGACAGAGGGAGAGAGTGACAGGGAGACAGAGGGAGAGAGTGACAGGGAGACAGAGGGAGAGAGTGACAGGGAGACAGAGGGAGAGAGTGACAGGAAGAGAGAGTGTCAGGGAGAGAGAGTGTCAGGGAGAGAGAGTGTCAGGGAGAGAGAGTGTGACGGGGGAAAGAGAGTGACAGGGAGACAGAGGGAGAGAGTGACAGAGAGAGAGAGAGAGACAGAGGGAGAGAGTGACAGAGAGAGAGAGTGTCAGGGAGACAGAGGGAGAGAGTGACAGAGAGAGAGAGAGACAGAGGGAGAGAGTGATAGAGAGAGAGAGTGTCAGGGAGAGAGAGTGTGACAGGGAGACAGAGGGAGAGAGTGACAGGGAGAGAGAGTGACAGGGAGAGAGAGTGTCAGGGAGAGAGAGTGTCAGGGAGAGAGAGTGTCAGGGAGAGAGAGTGTCAGGGAGAGAGAGTGTCAGGGAGAGAGAGTGTCAGGGAGAGAGAGTGTCAGGGAGAGAGAGTGTCAGGGAGAGAGAGTGACAGGGAGAGAGAGTGACAGGGAGAGAGAGTGACAGGGAGAGAGAGTGACAGGGAGAGAGAGTGACAGGGAGAGAGAGTGACAGGGAGAGAGAGTGACAGGGAGAGAGAGTGACAGGGAGAGAGAGTGACAGGGAGAGAGAGTGACAGGGAGAGAGAGGGAGAGAGTGACAGGGAGAGAGAGGGAGAGAGTGACAGGGAGACAGAGGGAGAGAGTGACAGGGAGACAGAGGGAGAGAGTGACAGGGAGACAGAGGGAGAGAGTGACAGGAAGAGAGAGTGTCAGGGAGAGAGAGTGTCAGGGAGAGAGAGTGTCAGGGAGAGAGAGTGTCAGGGAGAGAGAGTGTCAGGGAGAGAGAGAGTGTGACGGGGGAAAGAGAGTGACAGGGAGACAGAGGGAGAGAGTGACAGAGAGAGAGATAGAGACAGAGGGAGAGAGTGACAGAGAGAGAGAGTGTCAGGGAGACAGAGGGAGAGAGTGACAGAGAGAGAGAGAGACAGAGGGAGAGAGTGACAGAGAGAGAGAGTGTCAGGGAGAGAGAGTGTGACAGGGAGACAGAGGGAGAGAGTGACAGGGAGAGAGAGTGACAGGGAGAGAGAGTGACAGGGAGAGAGAGTGACAGGGAGAGAGAGTGTCAGGGAGAGAGAGTGTCAGGGAGAGAGAGTGACAGGGAGAGAGAGTGACAGGGAGAGAGAGTGACAGGGAGAGAGAGTGACAGGGAGAGAGAGTGACAGGGAGAGAGAGTGACAGGGAGAGAGAGTGACAGGGAGAGAGAGTGACAGGGAGAGAGAGTGACAGGGAGAGAGAGTGACAGGGAGAGAGAGTGACAGGGAGAGAGAGTGACAGGGAGAGAGAGTGACAGGGAGAGAGAGTGACAGGGAGAGAGAGTGACAGGGAGAGAGAGTGACAGAGAGAGAGAGTGACAGAGAGAGAGAGTGACAGAGAGAGAGAGTGACAGGGAGAGAGAGTGACAGGGAGAGAGAGTGACAGGGAGAGAGAGTGACAGGGAGAGAGAGTGACAGGGAGAGAGAGTGAGAGTGTGACAGGGAGACAGAGGGAGAGAGTGACAGGGAGACAGAGGGAGAGAGTGACAGGGAGACAGAGGGAGAGAGTGACAGGGAGAGAGAGAGTGACAGGGAGAGAGTGGGAGAGTGACAGGGAGAGAGAGGGAGAGTGTGACAGGGCGACAGAGGGAGAGAGTGACAGGGAGACAGAGGGAGAGACTGACAGGGAGACAGAGGGAGAGAGTGACAGGGAGACAGAGGGAGAGAGTGACAGGGAGAGAGAGTGACAGGGAGAGAGAGTGTCAGGGAGAGATAGTGACAGGGAGAGAGAGTGACAGGGAGAGAGAGTGACAGGGAGAGAGAGTGACAGGGAGAGAGAGTGACAGGGAGAGAGAGTGACAGGGAGAGAGAGTGACAGGGAGAGAGAGTGACAGGGAGAGAGAGTGACAGGGAGAGAGAGGGAGAGAGTGACAGGGAGACAGGGAGAGAGAGTGACAGGGAGAGAGAGGGGGAGAGTGACAGGGAGAGAGAGGGAGAGTGTGACAGGGAGAGAGAGGGAGAGTGTGACAGGGAGACAGAGGGAGAGTGTGACAGGGAGACAGAGGGAGAGAGTCACAGGGAGACAGAGGGAGAGAGTGACAGGGAGACAGAGGGAGAGAGTGACAGGGAGACAGAGGGAGAGAGTGACAGGGAGACAGAGGGAAAGAGTGACAGGGAGAGAGAGGGAGAGAGTGACAGGGAGAGAGAGGGAGAGAGTGACAGGGAGAGAGAGGGAGAGAGTAATGGGGAGAGAGTGACAGGGAGAGAGAGTGACAGGGAGAGAGAGTGACAGGGAGAGAGAGTGACAGGGAGAGAGAGTGACAGGGAGAGAGAGTGACAGGGAGAGAGAGTGACAGGGAGAGAGAGTGACAGGGAGAGAGAGTGACAGGGAGAGAGAGTGACAGGGAGAGAGAGTGACAGGGAGAGAGAGTGACAGGGAGAGAGAGTGACAGGGAGAGAGAGGGAGAGAGTGACAGGGAGACAGGGAGAGAGTGACAGGGAGACAGGGAGAGAGAGTGACAGGGAGACAGGGAGAGAGAGTGACAGGGAGAGAGAGGGAGAGTGTGACAGGGAGACAGAGGGAGAGAGTGACAGGGAGACAGAGGGAGAGAGTGACAGGGAGAGAGAGGGAGAGAGTGACAGGGAGGCAGAGGGAGAGAGTGACAGGGAGGCAGAGGGAGAGAGTGACAGGGAGGCAGAGGGAGAGAGTGACAGGGAGGCAGAGGGAGAGAGTGACAGGGAGGCAGAGGGAGAGAGTGACAGTGAGGCAGAGGGAGAGAGTGACAGTGAGGCAGAGGGAGAGAGTGACAGGAAGAGAGAGGGAGAGAGTGACAGGGAGAGAGAGGGAGAGAGTGACAGGGAGAGAGAGAGGGAGAGAGTGACAGGGAGAGAGAGGGAGAGAGTGACAGGGAGAGAGAGGGAGAGAGTGACAGGAAGAGAGAGTGTCAGGGAGAGAGAGTGTCAGGGAGAGAGAGTGACAGGGAGAGAGAGGGAGAGAGTCACAGGGAGACAGAGGGAGAGAGTGACAGGGAGACAGAGGGAGAGAGTGACAGGGAGAGAGAGGGAGAGAGTGACAGGGAGAGAGAGGGAGAGAGTGACAGGAAGAGAGAGTGTCAGGGAGAGAGAGTGTCAGGGAGAGAGAGTGACAGGGAGAGAGAGTGACAGGGAGAGAGAGTGACAGGGAGAGAGAGTGACAGGGAGAGAGAGTGACAGGGAGAGAGAGTGACAGGGAGAGAGAGTGACAGGGAGAGAGAGTGACAGGGAGAGAGAGGGAGAGAGTGACAGGGAGAGAGAGTGACAGGGAGAGAGAGTGACAGGGAGAGAGAGTGACAGGGAGAGAGAGTGACAGGGAGAGAGAGTGACAGGGAGAGAG